>NW_007728493.1:9559-31793 GCF_000696425.1 Galeopterus variegatus
TTTTGATGGGAAGGAGCTGTCACCAAGTACCATAGAGGCTGGGCTGGGCTGAGGGGAGGAACGTGTGACTAACGTTTTGACATCACCCTGTGTTAATATTCCTAGTCACTGCCCCCACACCCCACTCCACTCTCATGTTCTTTGACTTCTCCAAACCTGAGTCAGAATTTTCTTCACTTTCTATGAGAGAGAGTCCAGAGTTAGGGGTCTGGAAATTTAGTTCTAATGGTCCCAACATTCAGTCCCCGTGGCACCTTCCCAATTTCTTCCAAGAATTTAGGGACCCTTAGTCAATTAGAATTCCTTGGGGCCCACCCTAACATAGAGGATTCCCAGTGTGGGTCTGCTGGCGATGCTTCAGGCTTGGCAGCACTCATGATATTTGCAGGGAGGACATCTCTTTCCAGGCTCCGTTTTCTAGGTCTGATGTCTCCAGCAAATCCTGGTGCTGCTGTTCACTAACTGTGTGGTCTTGGGCAAGTTCCTCGGCCTCTCTGAACCTGGTCTGTAAAATGGAGAAAGCACTGGTATCTATCTCACAGAGAGCTATGAGATAGATATTGGAGCTTCTGCATGATGTAACAGATTTAAAGAACTTGCCACACTTGCAGGCACTCTGTAAGAACTCAGAATGTCTGCTCTCAACATCCATCACTAACTAAGTTGTAAAGGAATGCACCTGTAAATAAACTCAAGACTCTAGTTTTGGTTGTGACAAAGTACAGCAGAATTTCTTTCTCCATGTGTTTAGACACTAGAATTCTATATGTCTGAGGATTGCATTAGCTTTCCAAAAGCTTTAAAAACTTTACACATTTACTGAGACCTTCCCCCATCCCCAAGTCACACCTAATACCACCCAGAAACTGCCAAGTTCACATTTTGGTGTGTATATTTCCATAGGTGGTATTATTATTTTTTAATCCTTTTTTTAAAAAAAATAAAGACGGGCAAAAGGGCTCAAACTGTATGTATTGCTTTGTATCCTATTCACATTTTGGTGTGTATATTTCCATAGGTGTTACTTTTTTAAAATCCTTTTTTAAAAAAAATAAAGACGGGCAAAAGGGCTCAAACTGTATGTATTGCTTTGTATCCTACTTGGCCATTATTATTTTTATTGGGTATATAGTTGTCATCTGCACAGGTGGGCCATATCTACTGGACATTTAGATTCCTTCCAATGTTATACTGTTATAGACAATGCTGTGATGAACATCCTTGATTATTTTTTTATTGTCATAACCATGTTGACTATATTGACTAAGGCTCCAAGTCTTATTAAAACTTGGTGCTGCCAAGTCTTATTATTGTCCTACCTACCTCAATCCTGTCCTTGAGCAGTTATTGTCTTGAAGCCAAGTTCAGGACCTGACATTTATCTCTTTTATTTTATCTTATTAGATTCAGCCCATCAGTCTAACCTGTCTAGAGCCATCTGGATCCTGTTGATGTTTTTGCAATCTGCCTATCCTTTTCTTGTTGTTTTTTAATCAACCAGAAATCTGGTAAATAGGCCTTTTATGTTGTCAACGAAGTTATTAATAAAAATGTTGTATAGGTCACGGTTGAGTCAAGAACTTTGTGGCAGACCACCAGAGAACTTCTTCCGGGTTTGATCAGTACTTTCTGGGTTCAGCAAGTTACAAATTCTCCTAATTGAACCAGCACTCAGCTCACATCTCCCATAAGTTTATAATAAAGTTCATAAAATAAAGTTGGACCAGATGGTCTCAACTCCAGGCTCAGTCAAGGGGAACCATGCTCGGAAGCAGAAGCTCAGCTTCTGGGTGGAAAATTGGGCTCCCATCGTTTCTATTTTAACTGGGGCACTTGGCCACCTGGTCTACTCACAGCTTTCTCAGTGACCCAGGCTGAGAGCTTCTTGGAGTTACTGTCCCCCTCATCAGTCAGTGACAGCCCAGGGGAAAGGGCTGACAATACCAGCTGAGCTCAAGTAGGAGTGAAGCTTGATGCTGAAGGAATCCACATGCTGAAGTCCCAGCTGGGAAGTGGCCCCTCTGAGTGATGCGTGAGAGCTCAAGTCCTCACCGCACATACACCACTGAGTGATGAACCCCATGGATATGGGAAACCACACATCCCAGGCTTTCACCATCTGGGGGAGCAATCTGGAGTTGACGGAATGGTTCAGGGCCTGGCAGAAAACACAGACTCTACTCTTGGTACTTAGCTGTGTGACTCTGGGCAAGTCCCTTTCCTTTTCTGAGTCTTGGTATCTTCATCTGTTAAATGGGGGTGAATATTATTTACCTTTTAGGGGCTGGCATGTAAATTGAATAAGTTATACATAGCACAGTGGAGGCAGACTAGTGGCCATTGGGCTAGATTTGGCCAGCAAATGGGTTTTGTTTGGCCTCACAGCATTAAAAAACTTTTTGAGTCAGTTTTCAAACATCAGGAGATTTTCCTTAATATCTGGATCCTGATTTCTCTTGGAAAATTGGAAGAACTGGCAGCGGGAGCTCCTGGCTTCCCATGCAGAGCAGCAATATGGCGGGCCACTAATGACTGTTCCTCTTAGACAGGCACCCTTTCCATTCACCGTGGTCTCCACCACCTACACAGCATATGTCTGGGCACTTATGCCAGCCAGCCTGACCTGCTTACCTCACAGGCCTGGGTCCTGGAGGATTTGAGCTCATCACGCCTGGTGTAATGTTGAAGAGTGCTGGATCAGGAATCGGATCGCTTAGTCCTGTGTGACCTCTCAGTGCCTCAAGCTTCTCTTCCATAAAACTGGCATAAAAATGGATTGTTACGAAAATTGTGTCCGTTGTGACTCTTGGTTGGCACCCCATGGAGTTGTGCAGCCTAGATGGCCATCCATAGTGGCCTCAGCTGGGAGACCAAGCTTGGAAATTGGTGGGAGCTAAGGGAATTCCAAACTGCCAACAAGTAGCATGCACAGCAACTGTGTCATAGCTCCATTGCTCAATCCTGAGAGGCCATGGGAACCACTCTAGGACGAGAAGAACGTCAGCAGCAGGCACTAGCTGGGGACAGAGGAATGCAGGTATTGGAGAAAATGTCCTCGTCTCAGAGGCAATCCCTGTATTACTGTGCCTCTCAGCCTTCTCTGTCCACTTCACTCCGAGACTGCCCCTGGGCCTAAGACATTGGTCATGTCTTTCCCTTTCCTTCCTTCCTCCTCCTCCTCCTCCTCCTCCTCAGCGTATTATGGCTTCTTGTATGTGGATTTTCTGATAAACCAGAACTGCCCTCTGTGGGCCTCAGAGGAGCAAAGAATTCTTGGAAAAGAAGCAGCCTCTCAGCGTATTATGGCTTCTTGTATGTGGATTTTCTGAGAAACCAGAACTGCCCTCTGTGGGCCTCAGAGGAGCAAAGAATTCTTGGAAAAGAAGCAGCCTTGCCAGGCCACAGGTAGGAAGCAGCTTGGAAACCAACCTTTTTAAGCCAGAGCCTAAGAACTTGCTGGAGCAATGGAGCAGCCCAGTGTGTTACTTTCTGGGTGGCAGTGGTGGAGTTAATCATCACTTCTGCCTGTCCAGTGATTTGAAAGTGCTGGGCTAGGAAACCAGCTGGCTTCTCTCTGTGAGCTTTTGGCCCAGAGCTCCAGCCTGTTGTACATGTTTGTAACTAACTTGGCTGTGTGTTATCAGCAGATTTCAAAGCTGCCTCCCATCTCTGTACTCCGGCCACTTCTGGAGACCTCCCTCCTGGGGGTGGGGGCTGGGACATTAATAAATCCCTTGGGCACAGCTTTTGGAGCCACTAGGGTCTGATGCCTGCTTTCCATGCAAGCCTTTCCAACTTTTGTGAGGCCACCTGCTCTGCACCACCTAATCTATTCTCTTTTCTCTCATCAGAGGGAGAACATCAGACTTGAGCTCCCTGTCTCAATGTTTCTCTACAAATTTACCCCATGTCTTCTTTTTCCCTCCCGTCTCAATGTCCAATAGTTCAGGTCAGCATTCAGTGAGCACCTGTATGTGCTGGCACTGTGGACAGCACTCTGCAGATGAGGTCTCCCTTCTCTCCTCCAGCATTTATTAGCCCTGCTGCTCCTCCCAAAGCACCTGATAGCCTGTGCTCTAGATCAGGGGTTGGTAAACCCAGCTCTTGTTTCCAGTCGGGCTAAGCTCACAGATGATGGGGCTGAGGGAGGGGGTTGAGAAGGAAGCAGGATCATACAGAGGAAAGAACACAGGCTGGGGAGTCAGACAGATCTGGGGGCGACTCTGCCACTTGCTAGATGTGTGACCTTGGGTGGGTTCCTTCACCTCATCGACCCTCTTGGTTTTCTCATCTCTGCAGTGGGGATGTGATGCCCTGTCTCTGGATCCGGGTCTGTTAGAGGATGCTAGAGGCCAGGAGCACTGAGCAGAATGACTCAGGTGCTCAGGCAGAGGAGCCTGTGGCCTGGCCCATCTCAGGACTTTGGATTCCTGCCATACGTCCCTGCCCTAAGCCTGGGCCTTTCCTGCAGTTGGGGGGCTGCAGATGAGTGTGCTCAGCCTGTGGAGGGCTGCAGAAGGCAGCAGCCACAAGAACTGAGGGATTTTCAGAGGCACAGGTGTTGGCCCTGGAGGAGGAGACCAGGCTGGTTGCTATGGAGAGAGAAATGTTATGCAGTTAACTTGTTTGACTGGCAGCCTTGAGAAGTACCCATGTCCCTTCGGGCCTCAGAGCCATCCATCACTTGGAAAGTCTCCTTTCATGATGGGGGTTATCTATTTGGCTAATAAAACTGCAATCACAATCCCTTATATGCAGACAGCCCTTCTCTTTTTCCACATTTTATGGAGCCCTCTTCAGTTTATAAGGAGCCTGAGGCTTCATTCTCTTCAGCTCTGACTCTGCCATGGTGACAGGCATCTTTGGGTGCATACTGTGTGCTGGGCATGGAGAGGTGACGGATGGGTCACATACAGCCCCTGCCTCCTAGGAGCTCTGAATCCCATGTGAAGATAAGCACAACCTCTGCCTCCTCCAGCAGGGGGGTGAAGAAGCCAGGTCCGAGTAGGAAGGAAAGCGGGGGTTGAGTGGCCCAGGATGGGAGGAAGGAAGGGAGGAGGCCAAGGAGGATGAAATCCCAGGGGCACTGTGAAGGGAACTAACAAAACTGCGTCTACTTAGACCCAGGTCCTGTGCCAGGATTTGGCATACATTGATTCGTTGATCACGACAACAGAATTCTTTTGGTTGCATGTGACAGAACCACCATGCAAACTGGCTGAGGCAAAGAGATGATTATTGGCTCAGGTGCCCAGATTACAGAAAGGGCTCTGTTGACAGCCCATTAGGAGTAACTTCTTCATGTCACGTAGGAGAAGGCCACAAGCCTCACTATTTCGTCTTTCAGGCAAGGCAAATTTGCTCTTTTCCCGCTGCAGTTTGAAATATCCCAGGGAAGGACCCTGATTGGTGCAGCCCACGTCCCATGCCTATCCCCTTAATCAATCACTGTGGCCAAGGGGTGGGGTCATGGCCGAGGTGGCTGGTGGCTCATTGGACCATATGCTGGAACTGGGATCTGAGGGTGGGGAAATTGTTTCTCAGGAGTTGGTGGACGTGATATTTGTAGCACAGAAATGATGCCAGATAGCCATTTAAATTTTTTCTTTTATTCATTTAACAAAATTTGATAAATACCAACTATGTGCCAGGCATTGTTTTACCATGGCTGCTTACTGTGATGAAGATGCAGTTCTTGGCGCTTACAATTTTATGAGGGGGACAGGGAATACACAGGTAAGTAAAGTAATGCAATTTCAGGGAGTTAAGACATAAGTGAAACAAAGAAAAATAATGAAAAGAGATTAGAGAAATGGGGGAAGATGCTGGCTTAGAGGGGGTAATCAGGGAAGGCCTTACTGAGGAGGCAGTATCTGAATCAAGAACTGCCGGTGGAAGAATGAGTCAAGCTAAGATCTGGTGTCAGGAATAGCATGTGCAAAGGCCCTGGGGTAGGGATGAGCTTGGTGTGTTCTGAGAATAGCCAAAAGACAACGATGTGGCTGGAGCAATGTGAGCCAGGGACAGAAAGGGTTCCAGGTGGGGTCAGAGCAGACAGGGTCAGGTCAGGAAGGGCCACCTTTGCTGGCCATGGTGGGGAGTTTGGATTTTGTTCAAAGTGATGACCTTTCTTTCACAGATAAAGAAACAGAGCCTCAGGGAGGTGAAGTTAACTTGCCCAAAAAGGAAGGTCTTACATGGTGAAACTACCTTTCTGGACCCAAACCTTGTTTTTCTCTTCCACACCATGTGCCTTCCTCTAGTTAGCTTTGGAACTTAGGAGGGGGCAAAGAAAGAAACTGGGCAGCAGCCTCATGACCCCTCCTTCCTCTGTGAAGTGGGACAGATGGTCTTCTGAGAGTGAGGGGCAGGAGTGGCTCAGCGGGGCTGGTAGAGGATGGAAAAGGTTGGCACAGCTGTGGAGCAGAATGGGAAATGGACTAACCTGGGAGTGAACAGGAGGACTGCAGGGCAGACAGAACTGGAGAGCGTTCATTTGTAATGGGGTGGATCAGCACAATTGTTTGATTTTCTCCACCAGTACTTGTCAGACAGCTGGCCTGGGATGGGAGCAGAGAGGAAAGAAGGGTCAACAAATAAGGCTGGGGGACTGGGACAGCAGGGTTAGGGCAGTGTAGGGTGCTGGTGAGGATGCAGTGGAAATAACTTACATACATATGACAACCACATATTTTGTTTTTCTTAGGGCTGGTCTAATACGAGTATAATGTTGTTTTCAATTTTCACTAAAATGGTTATTTAAATTATTAATTCATAGATATTTAGGTGGTTTTTTTTTTTTTTTGGTGGTTGGGCAGTATGGGGATCCAAACCCATGACTGGTGGTTGAGCAGTATGGGGATCCAAACCCATGACCTTGGTGTTATAAAGCTGGACTCTAACCAACTGAGATAACCAGCTAGCCCGGCATAGACATTTAGGTTTTATACATTTGTAGGATCTTGTATATAGATAAGGTGGTTGGGCAGTATGGGGATCCAAACCCATGACCTTGGTGTTATAAAGCTGGACTCTAACCAACTGAGATGACCAGCTAGCCCGGCATAGACATTTAGGTTTTATACATTTGTAGGATCTTGTATATAGATAATATCACTGTTATGGGCTGAGATGTGTCCCCTCAAAATTCACATGTTGTAGTCCTAACCCCCAGTATCTCAGAATGTGGCCTTATTCGGAGATAGGACCTTGAAAGAGGAGATTAAGTTAAAATGAGGCCATCCGGGTGAGTCCTAATCCAATCTGACTGGTGTCCTTGTAAGGAAGAGGAAATTTGGACACAAAGAGAGACACTGAGGGTGCACATGCACAGAGGGACGACCATGCGAGGGCGGCTGTCTGCAAGCCGAGGAAGGAGGTCTCAGAGGAAACCAACCCTCTGAGCACCTTGACCTTGGACTTCCAGCCTCCAGAACTGTGAGAAAATGCATTTCTGTTGTTTAAGCCACCCAGTCTGTGGTGTGTTGTTGTACTAGAGTCACTGAAGGTGAGATGTCCCCAGGGATGGGGTGTGACCTTTGCAAGGTGACTCTTAAGGATGAAGGGCAATTCCTGGGAAAGACTCCAGTGAGAGCTGTTGGCATCCAATCCTCCTGGCAGTTGGTGGAATAAGTGCCTCAGTCCTGAAAGGGGATCAGTGGGCCACACAGCATCCCTTGCATATGGTCTCACCTTTCCTGCATAGCACTCAGTGCCAGTTGTAAGTAGATATTTCTGTGATTAGTTTATTAATTTTGCCTTTCCTGCTAGGTTTAAAATAGAATAAAAGGGACACTCCACTGGGAGCTGAACCAGGGAAGGGAAGAGCAGGGACATCAGGAAAGTCCAGGAGGAGATGCTTGTGTGGCTGGAAAGACTTGACACTGGTTATCATTGCAGGAAAAACGGGAACGGTGTGAGAGGGGAATGTTAGTTCATCTGCCACCTGCTATGTGCCAGGCACTTTCCTATTTAATCCTTATAACAACCCTGGGACTAAGGATTGTTGCAGCTTGAAAAGGGCTGAGGAGAGGTTGGTTGTCTCTAAGAGGAGGCTGAGTAGTTGGCTGCTAAGAGGTCTCTGCGTCTGGCATCAACTTTGAATTTATCACAGAATGAATAAAAAAACATTAGCCACCTCGTGCCAGCCTTTTGTGGATTTTTTTCAGATTCTTTGGGCCTCAGTTATGTCACCTGTAAAGTGGCATGTTGGCTGTCTTGGTCTGCCTCTGTGTGACTCCCTTTGGAGTAGTGACATGAACAATAATCACACACCACAATGACCACTGCCACTGTCCCAACAACCATGGTCACTAGCATTATTTTTGAGCAGTTACTATGTGCTAGGCACTATTGAAAGCTTCATGTGCATTATATTGTATAATCCTTGTAGTAATTCCATCAGGTAGGTATAGTCAGCTCTGCTACGGCACTTACTTTGAAAATATGGATTTGTTTCAACATGATCCATGTACTGGGGAACAATTTGAGCATCACATTAATTTTGCATTTGCTTATGTCTGATTTCATGTATGAGAAATACTAGATAAGTGCAGAAAACCACACCCAGCTGAGCTGTGTAGAAATACACAAAATGCACATAGGCACACACACACCTTAAACATCTCCCGGCTTCCTCGGCTCATCATGTGTGTTATGAGCCACCCACCCAGTACTGTGACTTTCCTTCTGATTTCGGATCATCCCTAGGCACACACACACCTTAAACATCTTCCGGCTTCCTCGGCTCGTCATGTGTGTTATGAGCCACCCACCCAGTACTGTGACTTTCCTTCTGATTTCGGATCATCCCCCTCCCACCACTTGACAGTAACAAGCTGTAACCCTCCAATGCTCACATCTACAAGAAAACTAAAGGTCTATTTCAAGGTAAAGTGTCATGCTGTGGTAGTATTTATATATGCCTTAACCATTTAGCAAGTGTAAAATGTGTTAAATAGCGATTTTTATTAGGTTCTTTTTTGCTGTATGTTACTGATACAGATTTTTGAGTGTTGTGCTGCAACTCCATTGTTCCCATAAGCCCTGTGGCTTTTGCACAGAGTGGTGATTTTTAATTTTTATTTTTTCTTAAATTGTGATAAAATACACATAAACATAAAAGTTCCTATCTTAGCCATTTTTTCAGTGTAGAGCTCAGTGGTACTAAGTACATTCACGTGTGCCACCATCACTGCCATCTGTCCACAGGACTCTTTTCATCTTCCCAAACAGAAGCTCTGTCCCCATTAAATGACTCCCCATGCCCCTTCCCTCTGCTGCTGGCAACTTCCATTCTACTTTCAATCTCTATGAATTTGACTGCTGTAGGTACCGCATAGAAGTGGCACCATATTGTACTTGTCCTCTTGTAGCTGGCTTATTTCACTTAGCTTAATGTCCTCAAGATTCATGTATGTTGTGGCATGGGTCAGAATTTCCTTCCTTTTTAAGGTGGAATAATATTACATTGTATGGATAGATCACATTTTGTTTATCTACAGCATGGTGACCTTTAGGAACGTATACATGGCATTGTAGCAGAAATGTACTGTTATTTTTTAAATTTTGCACAGAAGGAAACTGAGGCACAGACTGGTTAGATGAGTTTCCCAACAATACTTCCCAGATAATAACTGGTTGATTCAAGATTCAAACCCATGATTCCCTGATTCCACAACTTGTACCTCAAACACTGTGTTACCTCAAATACTGTATTACTCTGCTTCCTTTTTTTTTCATGTTATTGTCACCAATCCAGACATTGTTGACTTCGAGTCAGTTTGGTTATTAATTTCCTGTTGTTAACAGAAGCTACAGTGTCTGAAATCTCTGCTGCACCATCTGGAATTTTTAATAAAAACTTGAGGAATTTCCAGGGGTTTCTGTGCATTGCATATGTGTAATAGCAAGGGAAAAAATTGCTATTTAAAAGCAGAAATGCCTACAGCCACTTTTAAACTCCAGGTGGGGGTGAGGGGGTGCCTGTTAGAAGGAAGGCTGCTCTTTTGTTTAATAAAACACTATAAATAGACTTTTTTGATTATTAAAGGGAAGACTCACTCCTTACCCACACCTCGAATAGTCTGGAAGGATGAGGCTCTAAGCTAAATTGCTCTACAGAACAAACTAGCGGGAATTCAAGAACTGTACACTGGCAGCTCAAAAGGGAGAGGATTTTCAGGGTCTTGCAAGACTTAGGGAAAAGAGGAGATTAAAGAAAGTTCATGGGAGGGAAATTAAGTGCCTCTGAACAGGGCAGCAGGCTGGGGCACAGAAGAGTGATAGCTGGATTTCCTGGGTTGGGGTGGTTGAAGAACTCTGAGATGGTGACTATTTAAAAGTTTCCAGTTGTGTGCTATTTTGTAACCTCCTTCACTCTTAGCAAAGCCAGCTACTCAGAGCAGGCTCAGGTTAGTGATGCTTTAGGGCAGGAAGGTGGAGGGACTGGATCTCGAGAAAAAGTGGCAGGGAACAGGGACAGAAGAGGTAGGAAGTGCCAGGTGAAAGGGACTTGAGAACAGGGTTGGGAGCAAGAGTACTGGGAGAGTGGAAGCACCCTGACTATGACAGGAAATCATTGGGGGGAAAGCCTGTTCTTCTCACAGTTTGTTGGGATGGAGGCCAAGGTTATTTTTGTAGATGACAAAGGAAAGAACGGTCCAGTAGACACCATGCATTACCTTTCGGAGGAGCTGGCTGCTCCGCATTCTGCTCTGCCTAGGCTGTTCTGCACCTTTAAGGGTGTGTACTTGGTAATAATAAACACAGCCATGATCGCTTACGGTTATATCTTGCACATCTCCAGGGGTGCCCTTTGCATAGCTAGGTGCCCTTCTCAAAGTTATGCTCTTAGATTTGAAGTTAGTATGACCACTTCCCCGCAGATGGCAGTAAAGAGGCGTGAGGTCTAATTCACCCAGTCATCATTTCGACTTGTGGCAGGTGAATACAGCTGCTCTTTTTTGAGTATTGATATGTACCCTGCCCTTTATGGATATTATCTCTTCATATCCTTAAAACAGCCTTCTCTGCAAGGTCAGCCTTGTTCCAGTTTTTGCAAAGGAAGAGAAAGGCTCAGAGGCCTGTGACTTACTCAAGGTCACACGCCAGGGAGTGGCAAACGTGAGATGTGAACTAGGATTTGTCCGTCTCTCCGCCCAATGCTGGCAACCACTGTGGCTCCCACCTTTGTTCTTGAAGAGACTGCAGGGTTTTTAGATCGATCATTCAGCCTATAACTTCCCTCTGCAAGGTTAGGGTCCTCACATTGAGCTGCATCAGAATAACCTGGAGGGTTTGTTAAAGCAGAGTTTCCAGGTGGGGTCTGAGAATTTGCATTTCTAATAAGTTCTCAGTCGAGTGGAGTACCTCCTCTGAAGACTGAGAAGCACTGTGCTAGGTTGATCTAACTTGCTAGGTAACCTAGGCATTGTCCCAAGTCCCACTGTATGCTCTGCTGAACGTCCACAGCCAAAGACCCAGGCTGGGTTGGATTTGGGTTTGCCGTCCTCTCAGACTGGGTTCTAGATTGCTGTCTCTGCTATCCCGGCCAGCTGCCCAGGCCTGTCTGGGCCTCGTGTCCGGGCCTTCCCTTCTTCTTTGTGGGAATAGGCACACTTTCTGTGGCTACACATTTACAATGCTGATATCTGAAGGACAGGAGGGAGGGGGAAGCAGGAGCTTGGAGGTGCAGGGGGCTGGAGGATGGTGGCTTTATCCTCTCTTTCCCTTTGAGAGCATGTGTGTGGGGTGTGGGGAGCATGCTGACTTGGATTCAAATGGCCCTACCGCAGCTCAGTGGCTCCTCCCCCCTCCCTGCCTGGCATAGGCAGCCTTTACCTGGGAGACAAGTTGGAATTCCAAGCAGAAACAAAAATATCTTAGTATAAGTCTTTTGGTGGTGGTTTAAAAGGCCTGAGAGACAGACTGTCAAATGCAGTCCCTGGGTACCCAAACCAATATGCCTCTGCGCTGACACCTGTCTCTTACCTGCACCGCTGGAAGGCGAGTGGAACTATGTGTTTATGTGCATGAGTAGGGAGAGGTGTGTTCAATAAAGGAGGAGGGGAGGAGCTGGCCTCAAGCTCCCACCTGGTGTAAGGCTCTGTGGAGTAAGGGTGGGGGCAGGCAAACTGGAGAGACTCTCACAACAACCCCACAAGGTAGGAACTGTCATTATCCGCTGTTTTACAGAACCTGAGGCACAGAGAGGTGAGTCACTTGCTTGAAGTTACACAGTTGGTAAGTGGCATGGATGAGGCTTGGACCCCTCACCAGACACTTCAACAAAGAAGGTTTATGGATGGCAAATAAGCACATGAAAAGATGCTCAACATCATTAGTCACCAGGGAAATGCAAATTAAAGCCACAATGAGATACTGCTGTACACCCACTAGTCCCACTAGAATGGTTAACATTACAAAAACTGACTGTACCAGGTGTCGGCAAGGATGTGGAGGAGCTGGAACTCTAAAGCACTGGGTGTGGGAATGTAGAACGGTATGGCCACTTTGGAAAACAGTTTGACAGTTTCTTAAAAAGTTAAACATACACCTACCATAGGACCTGCCTTTCCATTCCTACGTATTCACCCAAGAGAATAAAGAGCTTGTACATGAATGTTTCTAGCAGCTTTATTTGTAATGGCCCCAAACTGGAAACAATGTAAATGTCCATCAGCAGGTGAATTGATCAACAAATAGTGGCGAACCCATACAATGTGATAATACTGAGCAATAAAATGGAATGAGCTATTGATATACGCAACCGCATGGATATATCCCAAAAGAATTATGCTGAGTGCAAGAAGCCAGATATGAGTACATAGTGTATGATTCCATTTAAATAAAATTCTAGAAAATACAAGCTACTCTATAGTGACAGGGAGCAGCTCAGTGGTTGCCTGGAGATGGGGGAGTGGGGAGTGGGAGGGGCAGGAGGAAGGGATTACAAAGGGCACAAGGAAACCCTTGCCAGGGGCACGGAGATATTCGGTATCCTGATTGTGGTGATGGTCTCAAGTGTGTAGACATATGTCCTAACTTGTCAGATAGTGCACTTTAAACATGTGAAGTGTGTTGTATGTTGATTATGCTTAATAAAGCTGTTAATACGTAATAATAATTTAAAAAACCCAGTCTGTCTTTCGAGGTGGCACTCTTATTTATCTGCTGTTCTAGTTTGCAGCTGTGCATTACAGAGCAGGGCTGGGCAGGTGTCTGCCACGGGTAGATAGTAACAGTGTCCTATTCTGTGCTGACTACTTTACACTGTTGACGCCTCTCATTTGTTAATCCTCTTCAGACCAGTCTTGTTTGACGGCACCCGTGTAATCAGTGTGCTATGGAGACGTTAGTGACATATTTACAGTCACCTGGGTGGGACGTGGGAGAAGGCTGGACCCCCACTTTTCGCCACTTACATAACAAGCACCTTCTCCAGAAGGGACACAAGGGAGCAGCAAGCCCAAACAGCATCCGGAGCAGGCCAGCCAGGGTGGGAGACTTCTCCGCGAGGGTTAAACCAGTCTCTGAGGGTCCCTCCAGCTCTGGTATCCTATGATACTGTGAGGTTAAACAACTTTCACTCCTAGTGAAACTTTTCGCTTAGCAGATGCTTTTGCATATTCTAGAGAATGTCCTGCCTTTACTTTCCCTGTGACCCTGAGCAGTTCAAACTCTCCGAACCTCCATTTCCTCATCTGTAGAATGGCAACAATTAGACCTAACTTGTAGGATTTCAAAAAAGGATTCAAAAGTTATGGGATATAACCAGTGCTTTTGATAATGATGGACTCTAAAAAAACTTTTAGTGTTTCTCCCTGTGACCCTGAGCAGTTCAAACTCTCCGAACCTTCATTTCCTCATCTGTAGAATGGCAACAATTAGACCTAACTTGTAGGATTTCAAAAAAGGATTCAACAAGTTATGGGATATAACCAGTGCTTTTGATAATGATGGACTCTAAAAAAACTTTTAGTGTTTGTCTTGGTATTTCATAGCTTACCATCTGCCCCAAATGGGGTCTATTGAAAAAAAAAATAGTGGTAAAATATACATAACTCTTACTATTTTAACTTTGAAAAAAGTGTATAACTCAACGGCATTAGGTACATTTGCGATGTTGTACCCCATGACCACTATCCATTTCCAGAACCTTTTTATCATTCCAAACAGAAAATCTATACTCATTAAACACAACTCCCCATTCAGCCTTCTCTGTCACCCTCCTGTAAACCTCTATTTTACTTTCTGTCCCTACAAATTTGCCTATTCTAGGTACCTCATAGAAGTGGAATCATACAATCCCCAAATGGAATTGTTAACTCTATTTTAACTCCCACTTTTTTTTCTTTGCTTGGTTTTGGTGGTGAGGGTGGGAGGGGATGGGACTTTAAAGACTGCTTTATAGATAATGGAGCCCATTGTGCAGGGGCTGCGGGGGTGGGGAGGCCTTTACTGGGGATGGCCCGGGGTTCTCCGTGAGGCTGGACCTGGCATCTAATCCAATATGACTGATGTTCTTACAGAAAAAGGGAAATTTGGATACGCCATGTGAAGATGAAGTCAGAGATTGGGGTGATGCTTCTGTAAGCCAAAAAAAGAAGAAAAAAAAAATTCGAAGATTGCCAGCAAACCACTAGAAGGTCGGTGAGAGGCATGGGACAGATTCTTCCTCATGGCTGTTTGAAGGAACCACCCTGCTGACACCTTGACCTTGGACTCGTTGCCTCCAGAACTGTGAGACGATACATTTCTGTGGTTGAGCCTCTCGGTTAGTGGTACGTTGTTACGGCAGCTCTAGCAAGCAAGTACAGTGACCTTTACACCACTCTCATTTAGAGATGAAGTCTGTGTCCCCTCTCCTTGGAACTGAGTGGCTTTTGCAATTGTTTGACAGGTAGAGGACAACAGGACCGATACTCTGTGACTTTGAGGCTGGGTCACAAAAGGAGATAAAGCTTCTGCTCAGCTTGCGGGGAAACTTGCTCTTGAAGTCTTCAGTCACCGGGCACGCAGCATGACTCCCCAGTCTCCTGTGGCTCTGGGGGGTGCAGGAGACAGTTGGGTCTGTATAGACGGGGCGTGTAGGAGCTGAGACAGCAGCCTCAGGCTGGCCGTAACATGGGGATCCTGAAAGGCAAGAANTAGTGAAACTTTTCGCTTAGCAGATGCTTTTGCATATTCTAGAGAATGTCCTGCCTTTACTCTCCCTGTGACCCTGAGCAGTTCAAACTCTCCGAACCTTCATTTCCTCATCTGTAGAATGGCAACAATTAGACCTAACTTGTAGGATTTCAAAAAAGGATTCAACAAGTTATGGGATATAACCAGTGCTTTTGATAATGATGGACTCTAAAAAAACTTTTAGTGTTTGTCTTGGTATTTCATAGCTTACCATCTGCCCCAAATGGGGTCTATTGAAAAAAAAAATAGTGGTAAAATATACATAACTCTTACTATTTTAACTTTGAAAAAAGTGTATAACTCAACGGCATTAGGTACATTTGCGATGTTGTACCCCATGACCACTATCCATTTCCAGAACCTTTTTATCATTCCAAACAGAAAATCTATACTCATTAAACACAACTCCCCATTCAGCCTTCTCTGTCACCCTCCTGTAAACCTCTATTTTACTTTCTGTCCCTACAAATTTGCCTATTCTAGGTACCTCATAGAAGTGGAATCATACAATCCCCAAATGGAATTGTTAACTCTATTTTAACTCCCACTTTTTTTTCTTTGCTTGGTTTTGGTGGTGAGGGTGGGAGGGGATGGGACATTAAAGACTGCTTTATAGATAATGGAGCCCATTGTGCAGGGGCTGCGGGGGTGGGGAGGCCTTTACTGGGGATGGCCCGGGGTTCTCCGTGAGGCTGGACCTGGCATCTAATCCAATATGACTGATGTTCTTACAGAAAAAGGGAAATTTGGATACGCCATGTGAAGATGAAGTCAGAGATTGGGGTGATGCTTCTGTAAACCAAAAAAAGAAGAAAAAAAAAATTTGAAGATTGCCAGCAAACCACTAGAAGGTCGGTGAGAGGCATGGGATAGATTCTTCCTCATGGCTGTTTGAAGGAACCACCCTGCTGACACCTTGACCTTGGACTCGTTGCCTCCAGAACTGTGAGACGATACATTTCTGTGGTTGAGCCTCTCGGTTAGTGGTACGTTGTTACGGCAGCTCTAGCAAGCAAGTACAGTGACCTTTACACCACTCTCATTTAGAGATGAAGTCTGTGTCCCCTCTCCTTGGAACTGAGTGGCTTTTGCAATTGTTTGACAGGTAGAGGACAACAGGACTGATACTCTGTGACTTTGAGGCTGGGTCACAAAAGGAGATAGAGCTTCTGCTCAGCTTGCAGGGAAACTTGCTCTTGAAGTCTTCAGTCACCGGGCACGCAGCATGACTCCCCAGTCTCCTGTGGCTCTGGGGGGGTGCAGGAGACAGTTGGGTCTGTATAGACGGGGCATGTAGGAGCTGAGACAGCAGCCTCAGGCTGGCCGTAACATGGGGATCCTGAAAGGCAAGAATGGGCTTGTTCTTTGGAAGCCCAGTTGAATCCACTTACAGTTTAATTAGACACAATGCCATTTCCAGATGAGTCCTAGAAAGGCACCTGTGGCCAGGTGATTGGTTCTCTTTCCCCCTAGGAAAGCAGATATGTGAACAGTCCAAACTCTGAAGAACGGTCAGGGCGTGGAGGCCGCTTCACACAGGAGGCAGAATGGTGGCCTCTAAATGGCTTTATCTGAGAGGCATCCTCAGCCTGAGCCCCCAGCACCTCCGCTGTCCCCCTACCTCACCCCCCGTTAGCAGCACCTCCCCAGAGCTGTCTCTGCTCACCCTTGGAACAGCTTTTTATTGAGTCCCTACTCTGTGCCAAGCACTTTACCTACATCATCTCGTTCGATCCTGGCAGTGACTCTGCCAAGCGGGTTTTATTGTCTTTCTACTCTATCATTCACATCTCAGTAGGGATCAATTAACCAAATTAATCCTATAAGCAAACCTCTGTAGCACCACGAACATCTCAGGCAAAAGAACAAGCTTTAACTACTTTGGAGGAAGGCTGGCCCCTTTAAGGAAGAAGTGATTGCAAACCAGAGTTTAAACAGGTTGTAAAATGTTGAAATCTGCTGAGCTCTGGAATGGAAATTTCTTTCAATGTAGATTAGGCCTTGATTCAGGGGATGGAGAGAGACTGGTACCTGTGGTTCCCTAGGCAACGGCTCTCTGATTGGAAGGAGCCGGAGTGCAGAGAAGGGAGCCACTGGGAGGCCTGTGTGACTCACCCAGAAGCAGACAGGAAACAGTTAAAAAGCAGCCACCCAGTGAAGGGCTTTTTCTTTCTTTTAATCAACGTGCCAAGGTCTTGGGAGGGACTGCTAATATCAGAGAAGTAGCATGCAGTGTCCAGCTTCTGAGAAGCCCCTTGCTTAGGAATAAAGTTGTTTTCTTTCCATTACAAGCTTAGAAGACTTCCAAGTCCTCTCCTTCTGTAGCATAAAGAGAGAATAAACCAGACAAATGTACCCTAGGAGTTTCCAGACAGCTGCACAGATTTAAGTGCAGAATTCTGAGCAGAGGCATAGCCCCGACATTTACAGGAACACCTTTCAGTAGCAGGAAGAATAAAAGGAGATAGCGCTACAGAAATAACAGGGTAAAGACTTCCTCTGAAAGTCCAACCTTTGATTAAGAGTTGCTAGAGAGCCTGAGAATTGTATCAGTCATGCTTCTAGGCTGTCCAGTGTGAGTACCAGGGATCAGAGCAAAAGCTTATATAATGCACGCTTTGTGCTAACTCCATTCTAAGGGCTTCATGGACGTTTGCTTGTTTTAATTGTCATAACAGGCATTCGAGGTATGGGTGAAGACACTGAAGCAGAGGAAACTGGGCCACAGGTACACAGCTGGTGTGTGCCAGAGCGAGGATTTGGACCTGTGCTGCCTCAGTTGATGCCAATGGGCATGGACCAGCTTAGGACACAGAGGAGGGTTAGCTGGAGAGGCAGGACTGGGGCAAGAGAGAAGAGACCCTAGAAAGTGCTAGGCCAGAGGCACTTTTCCTCAGCCATGTCTTAACCTGACTTATCCCGGCATGATTTATCCCCCAGCACCCAGAGGGGTCCCTCCTCAGGGTGGCTCTGGGCCTGTCCCGAAATAAGATGGGTGCTTTTAAAACACAGATCTGGTTACAGCACTCCCGTCAATGAAAACATCCCTTGCCTATAGGGTACAGTACACACCTGTTGGCCATCAGGTAAAGTCGTCCCCATCAGACCCATGCTCCTCGCACCACTCCTTGCAGATCCCAACTTTCCCAAGCCTCCCTCTCCCCTGGTAGAGTAAAGCGTGGCTCACTCCATATCCTTGATGGTTGTTCTTACCAGGTGATGTCCCCCTGCGGTGAGTCGTTTGTAGAAGAGCATGTCACCTCCACTGGACCATCAGATAATCACAGATATAACCAACACCAGAACATAAAGTTAAGATGCCACAGCCGTAAACCTTGACAATAATTTTAAAACAAGAAAACAAGTACCGAGTTCTAGGAAATGAGCACAGGCATGTTAATTATACAACAGACCCTCAGGTACTATAAAACATGCACGAAGCAAAACAACTCGACGACATCATAAATTTGATATAAAATGGATATGTTAGGGGGAAGAATGGCAGAATGGTGCAGAGGAAAGGCAGATCTCACTTCTGCCACTAGATTGTGTGACTTTGGGCAAAGAAACCTCTCTGAGCCTTAGTTTCCTTAGTGCCAAAAAAAGAAAAAATAATATTATCCAGGTCCTGGTGGTGGCATGAGAATTAAACAATATACGTAAGGCTCCAAGCAGAGACTTTTGCCTGACCTTTCCCGACCAGTGGGAAATATTAAATAACAATAGCAACGTTCCTTACTTTCTCAGAATGATTTTTATGAATTTTCTGGATGAGAAGGTAGAGCTGAGGTCATCTTTCCCTGTGTGACATTCAAACTCTTCCCACGTACTTAGAGACACTCAAACTCTTTCTATGTACTTAGAGACACTTAAAATCTTTCTAGGTACTCAGACTGAGGATTCTCCAGGTGTGGTCCTTGGCCCACGCAGGACCTCCTGATGGGCTACAAAAGGATCCAAAAATCTAAGTTCATGGTATTTTTTGTTTGTTTTGCTTAGTCTTTTTATTTTTTTTAAAACAGACCATCGCTGAGCAGTCTGCAGACTTTTGTTTTTATGTAACACTAAGGGTTACTTACTGAGTGAATTATTAAAGGTCACAAAAATCATTATTTAAAAAAAAATTTATGGAACAAAAAGTCGATTAAATGATGTAGCATTATAGCCTTCTTGGTCCTTTTACTCAAAAATTTTTAATAAAAACAGCTTTATTGAGATACAATTCACATACCACAGAATTCACCCACTTAAAGTACGCAATTCACTGGTTTTCAATATATTCACACATATCACAAATCATTATTTTGTTTCTACCCAGTTTTTTCATATCACAGAACTTCTCAAGCCTCCTTCTCTCTTTGGAAAGTGGGGCCAGGTGGGAAGGGAAGCGGTGGGTCTTTGACCTCAGCTGAGTGAACGTGTTGCGGTGTTTTGAGACCCTTTGCCTTGCAGTTGTGAAAAGCAGCTTGCATTCCCCTCTTTCGCCGCGAGGTGTCAGTCTCGAGGACTGCTAAAGTCTCACGCTTGGGGAGCGCAGCAGCATGCTGGGTCCTGCCTGATGTTCTGCAGGTAAAAGTGATGAACGCAAGAGTAGGGTAAAAATTAGGCCTCGTGGAATGATTAGAGCTTTTAAATGTTCTATGTTCACTTGGACTGGGCTTGGAAATTTCTTTACATCTGCGTAGGCACTGGGCAAAGAAAAAAAAAGTTAATTATTTTTTCCTCCTCCTTTCGTCCACCTTTTTTTATTCCTGTATTTCAACATGGCTTTTCGGAAATTATTATTTTAATTTATCGATATATAATATAGTTGATTTTCGTGTCCCTTTACCAATTCCTCCTTCCCTCTCCCCTCTCCATTCCCATCAATGTCATCATATCTGTTCACTTAACAAGTTCAAGGAATTGTTGTGATTGTTGTGTCTTCTTTCCCTACCCCCCGTTCATTTGTATATTTACTTATTTATTTTTATTAGCTCCCACAAATAAGTGAGACCATGCAGTATTTCTCTTTCTGTGCCTGGCTTATTTTGTTATAAGCAACACCCCTCTTCTCTGGTACCAATTTTTTTGTATTAGTCAGTTTCTGTTGCTTATAACAAAATACCTGGATCTGGGTAATTTACAAAGAAAACAAAATTTATTGCTTACAGTTTTGGAGGCTGGGAAGTCCAAAGTCCAGGGAACACAGCTGGTGAAGGTCTTCTTTGGTCGTGGCTTTACAGCAATGCAGGGGTCTCACATGGCAGAAAATGGTGGAGCAGAGAGAGACTATCCTTTCATGTGCTCTTCTTTTAAAGCCCTCGGAACTATGGCCCCAGCCACCATTATCAATCCATTCACTATGGCGTGGTCCTACAATGTAATCACCTCTTCAAGGCCCCACCTTTCAATTACCATAGGATTTTCCACTCTCTTAACAGTTACAGTGGGGGTCAAGTTTCTAATACATAAAACCTGGGGACACAATTCAAGCTTCAGTGAGTTTGGCAGTGGGGGTGGGGTGGGGTGGCATTTAATACACTACACATGGCAACATTTCGTCCTTATCCAAACCACATGAGATAGGAAGAAACAAGTGTTCATTTAGCCATTTTACAGGTAGGAAAATTGAAGATCAAATAGAGGAAGGATATTCTTTTCGACAAATGGTATTGGAAAAATTGATCATCCATATGCCAAGAAATATGAAGTTTGATCCATACATCACATAATATAAAAAATTTACTCAAGATGAATCACTGAAATAAATGCAAAACCTCAAACTCTAAAATTTCTAGAAGAAAACAAGAAAAAATTTTTTGTGACCTTGACAAAGATATCTGGATAAGTCACCAAAAGCACAATCTGTGAAAGAACAAATTGATAAGTTGGAACTCATTAAAATAAAAAACTTCTGCTCTTTTGTGTTAAGTGAACGCAAACACAAGTCACAAGCAGAGAAAATATCTGCACAGAATTTATTTGATAAATAAATGATCTATCAAAATTCAATAATAAGAAAACAACCTAATAGAAAATAGGCAAAAGATTTAAACAGACACTTCACCAAAGAAGATATATGGGTGTCAAACAGCACATGAAAGGCACACAATATAATTAATCATTAGGAAAAACAAGTTAAAATCATAATGAGATACCACCACACACCCGCTAGGATGGCTAAAATTAAATAGAAAGTCTCACCATACCAAGTGTTGGCAAGGATGCGAAAAAACTGAGACTCTCGTACACTTCTAAGTGGCAATGGGAAATGGAAACCACTTTGGAAAATAGTTGGGCATTTTCTCAAAAAGTAAAACATGCACCTACCATATGATCTTGCATTCTACTCCTAAAATATTTACACAAGAGAAAAGAAAGTGTATGTTCATACAAAGATTTGTACATAAATATTCATGCCAGCTAACAGCTTTTGTTTATTAAATAGTAGTCCCAAACTTGGAAAACCCAAATGTCCATTAACTCATGAACAAATGAGTAAATTGAGGTAAATCCATATGATGGCATAACGTTAAGCAATAAAAAGGAATGAACTACCGATACACATAATTACATGAATGAATCTCAAAAATAATTCTGCCAAATGAAAGAAGGCAAACAAAAAGAGTGCATGCTCTATGATTTTGTTGTTATAAATTTATAGAAAATGCAAACTTATCTGTGGTGGATGATCAATCATTTCTTGGGAATTGGGGGAGGGGAGAAGAAAAGGAGGCATTCTAAAGAAATTTGTGTGGGGTGAGTGTTATGTTCACTATCTTGGTTTTGGTAATTGTTTATGAGTGATCAAAACTTATCAAATTGTACATTTTATATTTGTAGTTTATTGTATGTCACTTAGACCTTGATAAAATTACTAAAAAACCAAGCAAGAAAAAAAAAATGGACAAAGATTTGAACAGACATCTCATTAAAGAAGCCATATGAAGGGCCGGCCCGGTGGCGCACTGCTGTAGTGTGCTGCTTGGGAAGTGCGGCGGCGCTCCCGCCGAGGGTTCGGATCCCACATACAGACCGGCCGCTCACTGGCTGAGCGAGGGGC
>NW_007728493.1:32056-42231 GCF_000696425.1 Galeopterus variegatus
GAGGGTTGCGATCCGTTGCCGGTCACGAGAAAAGACAAAAAGGATAAAAAAAAAAAAAAAAAAAAAAAAAAAAAAAACCAAATAAAAAAAAAAAAAAAAAAAAAAAAAAAGAAGCCATATGAATAGCATGTAAACACAAGAAAAGATGCTCAACATCATTAGCCATTAGGAAAATGCAAATTAAAACCAAAATGACTGCACATCTGTTAGAATGGGTAAAATTAAAAACAAAAACAGACAAAAATCACGACAATATCAAATGCTAGTGAATACGTCGGGCAACTGGAACTCATATATTGCTGGTGGGCATGAAAATGGTACAGCCACTCTGGAAAACATTTAGGCAGTTTCTGATAAAGTTAAATATACACTTACCATATGATCCAGCTATCCTACTCCCGGTATTTAGAGAAATGAAAACTTATGTTCACACAAAAATCTGTACACAAATAGCAGCACTGTTCATAATCACCGAAAGAATGGAAACAACCCCAAAGTCCTCTAATGTGTGAATGAATAAACAGACTGTAGTGTACTCATTCAGTAGATTACTATGCAGCAATAAAAAATGAATAAACTATTGGTTCATACAATAGTACAGATGAATCTCAAAGGCTTTGTGCTGGGTGAAAAAAGCCATTTTCAAAAAGTTATATACTGTATGATTCTATTTATATGACATCCTGGAAAACTGTGGATGTGGAGAGCGGGTCATTGACGGCCCGTGGTAGGGGAAGAGTCTGACTAAAAGGGGCAGAGTAAGAGCATTTTGTGGAGCAATGAATTTGTTTCTATCTTGATTGTGGTGAACATGTGTTAAAGCTCATAGAACTGTGCATCCAAGAGAAAGTCAATTTTACTGTATTTAAATTTAACAATATTTATAGGATGAAGCTAAAGAGTGCTCAGCAGGAAATTTTTAGTATTAAGTGTTCTTATTGACAAGAAGGAAGGCTGAAGATTAATAAGCTAAAACAAGGTTTCCCATCTTCAGCACTGACATTTGGGCTGGATAATTCTGTGTTGTGGGGAGATGTCTTGCACTGTAGGATTTTAGCAGCGTCCCTGGTGACTACCCACTAGATGCCAATATCATCCTATCCCCTGTTGTGACAACCAAATAATGTCTCTAGACATTGCCAAATGTCCTGTAGGGGGCAAAATTGACTCAGTTGAGAACCCCTGAAGTAAATATCCAACTTAAGAATTTAAAGAGGAATAACATAAAAATGATCCAAAAAAGTAGAAGGTAGAAAATATTAAGAACAAGAGCAAACACTTATGGAATGGAAATCAAATGTACAATAGAGAGGCCCAACTCAGCCCAAAATTGAATCTTTGAGAAAACTAATAAAATGGAAAAACCTTCAATGAGATTGATCAAATAAAAAAAAGAAAGAAGATGGACCAACTAATTCAAGGAATGAAAAAAGGAACATATTTACAGATGCTGCAGAGATTTAAAGGATAGGATGGTATAATGAACAATTTAATACTAATACTTTGGGAAACTTAGAGGAAAGAAAATTTTTAGAGAAATATAAAACAAACAGCACTATAATTATTAAATGAATGGAATTATTGGCTTTTAAAATATACCAGATCCTCCCAAATGATTCCACTGGTGAGTTCTATCAAACATTTAGGAAATAGATATTTCTAATGTTACACAAGCTATTCTGTGATGTAGAAAAAGCGGAAACATGCCTCAACACATTTTATAAGGCCAGTATAATCTTGCTACTAAATCCCGACAAGGACAGTATGAAAAAGGAAAATTGTAGGCGAATCTCACTTGAGAACATAGACACATAATTCTAAACCAAATATTGGTAAACTGAATCCTGCAATGCAGAAAAATGACAATACGCCATGAGCTAGTTTACCCAAGGTATGTAAGATTGGGTAAACATTAAAGCTTAAAAAATCAATGTGATTCCCTATATTAACAAGGTAAAGAAGAAAAGTAATAGGATCATTTTAATAGACACAAACATTTAAAAAAATTCAATATCCAAATATCATATTTGAAAGCAAAGTATTGAAAGCATACGTTTAAGATGAGAAATAAGAAAAGGGTGCCTGCTATCACCACATCTCTTCATCAATATACCAAAGGTCCTAGCCAATGAAACCAGGCAAATAAGATATACAATATATAAAAAAAATAGAAATAAGGATTGGAAAGAAAAATCATATTGTCATTATCTTGAAATGATAGCTTATAAACATAGAAACCCCCAAAGAGTATACAGATACCTTATTAGAATTAATAAAAAGTTTTGAGATGTAAAATCAGTACAAAAAATTAATTGCATTTTCTACATCAACAATGAACAGTTAAAATTGTACTTAAAAATAAATATTATTTACAATATTTTCAATAAAATGAAATACCTAGAAAGACAAATCTAAAACATATGTGCAGAAACTTTACGGAGAAAATCTAAAACTGTTGAAAACATTTAAAAATGATTAAAGTATACTAAGTTCATGTATTGGAAGGCAATAATGGTAAAATGTCTGTTCTCCCAAATTTATTCAATGCAATTCCAATCAAAATCCAATAGGTTTCTTTTTCAAGGATCATCAGGAACTGATACTAAAACATATATGAACGAATAAAGAGTCAAGAATAGCTCAAATCTGTCAAAGAAGAATAAGATGGAAAACTAGTCTAATCAAATATCGTTTATAACAGTATAGTAATTAAAACAGAGTGGCACTATCTTAGGAACAGGTAGACCAATGGAAGAAAATAGAAACCTCAGAAGAGACCACACACACCAGTGGAAACTTGATTTACGACAGAGTTGGTATGGCAGTTAAAAGAGGAAAGACTCAATTTTAAAAATTATGCTGGGTAAATTGATCGTTCATATAAAAAAGTTGGACCAATACCTCACACCATATATAAAAATCAATTTCAGGTTGTTAAAATTAAAAAGTCAATATTATAAAATTTGGTGGTGATGATGATGATAAAAACACATGCTTACCATGTACCAGACAATCTTCTAAGTACTTATTACATATTAATGTTTTTAGTCTACAGAATAACTATATGAGGTAGATACTAATATCACTTCTATTTTGCAGATGAGTAAATTGCACAAAAAGATTGAGTAAGTTGCTCAAGGTTTCATTGCTAGGATTTGAACCTAGGAAATTTGACTGAAGAGTCATATTCTTAAATACTGTAACTACAGAGGCAGTATAGGAAGATGTATTTATGACCTCAGGATCGGTAAGGATTTCTTAAAATAAAAAATTGCACTATACAGAAAAGTTTGAAAAATTTGACGACGTTCAAATCTTTGTTCATCTAAAGACACCCTAACAGAAATAGAAAGACAAACCACAAACTGGAAGAAGAGATTTGCAACATGTGGCAAATGATTAGTATTGAGAATACCTATGTGAAAAACTTCTACAAATCAATTAGAAAAAATGACAACCCAATAGAAAAATGGGCAAAAGAACTTAAATAGGCACTTAATCAAAAAGGAAATCTGAATGTCCAGACTGAATGCTCTGTCTCACCAGGGTAATACTGGGACTATTTGTATTTATTTGTATGATTATTTGTAATCAGAGAAATGCAAATCAAACAAGATACCATTATACACCCATCAGACTGCCAAAATTGGAAAAAAAATTCTGATAAGAGCAAGTGTCGGTAAAGGTGTGGAGTAACAGTAACTTTTACACTGCTATTAGGAGTGTATAATGATACAATCCCTTTGCCATAAATTTAGCATTATCTAGTAAAGTTAATAATGCATATACGCAATGACCCAGAAATTTTACTTTTAGGTCTATTCCTTAGAGACACATCAGGAATGCCCATAGTAGCACTGCTTGTGAAAGCAAACACTAAACAATGTTCATCAACTGTGCAATGGATAAATGCATATTGACCCAATTGATACAGTGGAATACTGTATAGCAACAAAAAATAAAAAATCCATCTGAATGATGAAACCGGGGACAATTGTGTATAAAAAAGCAAGCCATAAGACAAGTTACAGAGTAGGAAAAAATATTTTCAAATTACATATCCGACAAAGAACTAGTATCTAGATTGTATAAAGAACTCTCGAAATTCAACAATATAAAGAAAACAAATGATCCAATTAGAACATGGGCAAAAGACATGAACAGATATTTATTTCCCTGAAGAGGCTATTCAATAGCAAATAAGCACATGAAAAGATATTCAGCATCAGGGTAGTACAAATTAAAACCATGATCATCTATCGCTACACATTTATCAGAATTGCTAAAATAAAAAACAGCCAGAACACCAAATGGCAAGGATGCAGAGAAACTAGATCATCCATAAATTCTTGATGGGGTGTTAAAATAGCAGAGGTAGTCTAGAAAACAGTTTGGCAGTTTATCAAAAGAAATAAGACCCAGCAATTGAACTCTCAGGCATTTATCCCAGGGGAATAAAAACTTACATCAACACAAAAACATGGGAAGCTTTATTTGTAATAGCCAAATGTTCATAGCAGCTTTATTTGTAATATCCCCAACCTGGCAACAGCCAAGATACCCTAAGACAGGTGAACGGTTGGATCCATGGTGGTACGTGTATGGGATGGCCTGCTTACTCAGCAATGCAAAGGATTAAGCTATTGATAGACACAACTTGGGTGAATTCTCAGGGAATTATTATAAGTGAAAAAAGTCAATAACAAAAGGTTACCTATGGTATTATTACATTTATATAACATTTTGAAATAACAAGATATCAGAAATCAAGTACAGATTAGTGGTCGTCAGTGGTTAGGGATGGGGTGGGTTGGGACGACCACGAGGGTGGTGATAAAGTGACAACAGGAAGGATGGTGGTGGAACTGGCTACGATCTTGACTGGGATGGTGGATATACAAACCTACACACGTGGTGAAATTATAAAACTAAATACACACACACACATAAACGATACAAGTCAACTGGGAAGATCTGAATAAGATTGGTGAATTGTATCATATCAATATCCTGATTGTACTATTTTGAAAATATTGCCATTGGGGGAAACTGGATAAAAGGTACACAGAATCTCTCTGTATTATTTCTTACAACTACATGTGAATTTACAATGATCTCAACATAAATTTCAATTAAAAAATTAACTCCTACCCCCAAAATAAAATAATAAATTTATTATAGCTTTGACTTGGCCAGAAAAAACCCAAACAAACCATAGAAGCATGCATCACTGCATGATTCCAAACTTCAAGATCAAAAATATATTAAATAATATGTTGTTCAGGATATAAGGTAATAAAGAAAAAAGCAAAGGGAAAATAAACAGAATTCAGATTAGGGTTCCTCTGGGTATGTAAAAAGGGGATGGGATTAAGGAGGAGAATACAGGGAGTTTCAAACTAAATGGTTTTATTTCTTAAACTGGATGGTGGGATATGTAAGTGTTCCTTTTATTGTGATTCTTTGTATAGTAAACGTATTTTATAAATATCGTCTGTGTATACTCTGTATTTAGTAAAATATTTTAGAAGGTCTTTGGTGTGCATTTATATGTGGTCGTGTGTGTATTTGTGTTTGGCACTGTGTTTCTGTCTCCCAAGCCTGGCAAGCTCTTTCCTGCCACAGGACCTTTGTACTTGCTGCAGCCTCTGCTGAGAACTCTCTTTCCTTGGCTCTTTATAGATCTGGTCCCATCTCAGCACTGTGTTTCTGTCTCCCAAGCCTGGCAAGCTCTTTCCTGCCACAGGACCTTTGTACTTGTTGCAGCCTCTGCTGAGAACTCTCTTTCCTTGGCTCTTTATAGATCTGGTCCCATCTCAGCCCAGATGAGTGAAGGGAAGGGACTTTCAGATCAGTGCTTACACATTCTGAACTGATCTTGTTTGTTTATTCATTGCTCTGTGTCTTCAACTAGAATGTAAGCTCCATGTTGTTGGAGATCTTTTCTGATTCACTCACCCCAGCATGAGTTGACAGACCAAATGGATAATTGTGCATATGAATTTAAGGTTTTTTAAAAAACATGCCAATTGGACACGTTGGCTTCCTAAGATTTTGTTTGGGGTACTGACTTGCCTTTGGGGGTTATGTTGCTTTTAAAATCATTGAAGACTTCTGACTGAAGGGAGGACTTATGTAGAATGACAATGGTCATGTCTTTGAAAGACACAGCTAACAGCATAGAACAAGTTTAAAAGAGCTAACCAAATTCCAGCTAAAGACAGAATAAGTTTAAATTGGGTCATTTTCCCTGGAGATTATTGCCATTTTAAGGATAATACTGCTCCCAAGAATGTTAGCTTTACTCTTGGTCACTGTGGATGTCACAGTATGTGGGCCCATCATTAATCAGGATAAGGCATTACAGATCTGGGTGCTATTACCCCAGGTTTGTTTGCAAAATGGATTTCTTTGCAGGAAGCACTGACGTGTGACCATGTGATGTTTGGATTGTGCTTCAGAGCAGGGGCTGGCTTGGCAAAGACCTTTGTGGTTCGTAATCTATTTTATTTTCTACAATTGAATTTTGAATTTTGAAGTCCAATCAATTTGAGTTCTTTACAAGTATAATTTTGTTAGCCGTGGAATGGTTTGAATTTAAGTTTCATGGAAGTAAGTTTGCATGCAGTTTGGCTTTTTAAAATTAATTCTGATTGAAAACATTTCATTATTCTGAAATGTTTGGTGATAGCAATTGATGGCAATTGTGAGGCTGGAACCACTTGCTCATGAATGGGGTTATTATCAGATTTCCTCATGCCTTGATTGATATATGGTGGAGGAGGCACATCTGCAGCAGACTGCTCTTTTTTTGGTGGTGGTTTTGGGTACAATCACCACGGAATATAAAAGTGGGAGACACGGAAGTAGAGAATTTAGTTCATGTCTTTCAGTGTAATTGATTTGAATACGTTCAGCCAGAATGTGTGCTTATGGGGAATTAAAGGATCAGCAATTTACGAATGTTGCCATTATAATCGGATCTGAAAAAGAAATGATAGGACCTGCTGAGTGATATGAGGCTATGGGGAATGTATCTTTTGACAGAAATCCCAGTGTCTAGGGTTTTCTGTAACATGAAATGAATGGGTATGCTGGGCTGGGTGGAAAGCCACCAGTTCCAGGATCAAAATTATGAAAAGAATTATAATAACTGCCACTTATTGAGCATTAACCACGTGCCAGGCACTCTGCTAAGAATTTATCTGCATTATTTAATTTAATCCCATAAGAAGCCTCTGCAGTAGGTCACGCTGGGTTGTTGATCATTCGCCTGGCATCTCTGTCACCTGTTGTCAGGTGTCCTTTGCATTGCAGAAGAAAAGCTGGTTAATCCCATAAGAAGCCTCTGCAGTAGGTCACGCTGGGTTGTTGATCATTCGCCTGGCATCACTGTCACCTGTTGTCAGGTGTCCTTTGCATTGCAGAAGAAAAGCTGGGACCTACACTTCCCAGAATGCCTTTCCCCATATTCCTGGTTGGAGTCCCTAAGAGAGGTGCTCTTGGGAGATGTGGAAAGTGTTGAAGGAGGCAAAGCCATTATTCTCAGGATGTAGATGCAGACAGATACATAGGCAGACGTGAGGTTTGGAGCACTTTCCAGATGAGCTTCTTGAGTCAGCTGCTTCGTTGCTGCAGCCTGAGGTCAGTGGAGCTTCCCAGAGGCTCTGGGTAAGACCTTAGGAAATACCTGCTGTGATGATGGAGCTGGAGGTGCTCAATGGTGGCTTCCCCAACTGTTGCTTTCCCAACTCTTCTAACATCTTTGGAAGCTTCTAACTCCCTTTATTAAAGCCATTTATACTTGCGCTACATAGAGTGACTTCTGTGGATTTGAAATGGACTCTGGCTCATACATAGGTATTATTCTTCTTCCTGTTTTTCAGATGTGTAAACAGAGGTGTAGAGAGATGAATTGCCCAAGCACACACAGAAAATGGCAGAGTGGGGTTTACACCCAGGTCTGTTGTATGATATTAATCACAAGACTCCACCATCTCTGAAAATTACCTGGAGATCCAGGTGCTTGAACCCTACTCACTGCCTCATACAGCAAGGCTTGCTCAATCCCAGAACAGAAGCCCCATGTCAACTGTCACTGTGGGCATCCCTCTTAGGGGCAGCACGTGTCATTGCCGATCCACTTAGACTCCATGATAGCCAGTCATCTCTGATTGCTCTTCCTTGTTGGAGATCCAGACAACCTCTGGGGATGAGCTAACTTGTGGATGAAAACAAGGACTATATTTCCATATATTGCCTTGTGCATACCAATTGCCATTGTAGACAGATTTTTGCAGTAATGATTTTAGGGACAGCTACAATTGTTCATAAAAGGTGTCAAGTTGCAGGTTACATAACAGGATGTTAACATTGCTTACATCAGAGGAGAGGTAGTGGGGTGGGGACTGGGAAAGCTGTAACTTACTTATTTTATTTTTTTCATTGCACATATTTGTGGGGTGTAATTTGTTGTGTTTATACATGCATAGGTTGTATAATGATCTAATCAGAATAGTTAGCATATCTACCACCTAAACATTTATCATTTCTTTGTGGTTATATCATTCAAGATCCTCTTTTTTGGCTATCTTAAAATATACAATACAATATTATTAGCTATTGTCACCCTAGGGCACTAGAACTTGTCCTTTCCATCTCACTGTAACATTGTCACTTTGTGTTATCATTTCTTTGTGGTTATATCATTCAAGATCCTCTTTTTTGGCTATCTTAAAATATACAGTACAATATTATTAGCTATTGTCACCCTAGGGCACTAGAACTTGTCCTTTCCATCTCACTGTAACATTGTCACTTTGTACCAGTTGTCTACCCATCTTTCCCTGGCTGCCATCTCTCCTCCCTTTCCCTGCCTCTGGTAACCACTATTCTACTCTCTATTTCTCTCTCTTTTCCTCTCTTTTAAATTTAGTTTTCTTAATTGACCCATGATAATTGTATGCATTTATAGAGCACGATATGACAATTGGGTACATTCATACTATGTACAAGGATCATCCTGGGGTGCTTAGTATATTCACCACCTCAGACATTTGTTACTTCTTTGTGTTAGGAACATTCAACATCATCTTGACTAGCTATCCAAAGATACACAGTACTTTGTTGTTAACTGGAGTCTCCCTATATTACTATAGAACACTAGATCCCATTCTTCCTATCTCTGCACTGTTTTGTATCCACTGACCACCCTCTGCCCATACTCCTGTTCCCATTCCCCACCACCATTCTCTACTAACCACTATTCTACTCTCTACTTCTATGAGATAAACTTTTTAAGCTTCCAAATATGAGTGAGAACATGGGGTATTTCTCTCTCTGTGCCTGGCTTATTTCACTTATAATTTTCTCCAAGCTCTTCCATGTTGCTGCAAATGGCAGTATTTCATTCTTTTTTATGGCTCAGTAGTTTTCCATTGTGTATACATACCACATTTTCTTTATCCAATCATTTGTTGAAGGACATGTAAGTTGGTTCCAACTCTTGGCTATTGTGAATAGAGCCACAATAAACACAGGAGTGCAGGTATCCCTTTGGCACGATGATTTCCATTCCTTTGGATACATACCCAGTAGCAGGACTGCTGGATCATGTGGTAGTTCTATCTGTAGTTGTTTGAGAAATCTCCATACACATTTCCACAGTGGCTGTATAATTTGCATTTCCACCAGCAATGTAAAAGAGTTCCCCTTTCTCCACATCCTCGCAGCATTTATTATTTTCTGTCTTTTTGATAATAGCCATTCTAACTGGAGTGAGATAATATCTCATGGTGTTTGATTTGCACTTCTGTGATGATTAGTGATGTGGAGAATTTTTGCATGTGCCTGCTGGCCATTTGTATGTGTTCTTTCAAAAAATGTCTATTCAGTTCCTTTGCACACCTTTTAAAATCAGATTATTATTTTTTTATTTTTTTATTTTTTTTAATTTTTTTATTTTTCTTAATTTTTTAAATTTTTTTATTTTTTTGTCTTTTGTCTTTTTTTTTTTTCCGTGTCCGGCAACGGATCGCAACCCTCAGTGTTGCCCCCGTACCGGACCGGGGACCGGCAACGGGATCGCAAGCCTCGGCGTTGCCCCCGCGCCTCGCTCAGCCAGTGAGCGGGAACCGGTCTGTATGTGGGATCCGAACCCTCGGACGGGAGCGCCG
>NW_007728493.1:43041-48528 GCF_000696425.1 Galeopterus variegatus
TTTATTTTTTTATTTTTTTATTTTTTTTAATTTTTTTATTTTTCTTAATTTTTTAAATTTTTTTATTTTTTTGTCTTTTGTCTTTTTTTTTTTCCCATGTCCGGCAACGGATCGCAACCCTCAGTGTTGCCCCCGTACCGGACCGGGGACCGGCAACGGGATCGCAAGCCTCGGCGTTGCCCCCGCGCCTCGCTCAGCCAGTGAGCGGGAACCGGTCTCCACATGGGATCCGAACCCTCGGCGGGAGTGCCGCCACGCTCCCAAGCGCCGCACTCTCCAGTGCGCCACCGGGCCGGCCCGAGCAGAAGCTTTTTAATTGGATATAATCTCATTTGTTAATTTTTGCTTTTGTTCCCTGTGCTTCTGAAGTATTTGTCCTGATGTGTTTCCCCTATGTTTTCTTCTAGAAGTTTTATAATTTTGGGTCTTACATTTAAGTTTTTAATCATTTTAAGTTGATTTTGGTATATGGTGAGATAGTGGTCTAGTTTTGTCCTTCTGTGTATGGATCTCCCAGCACTATTTATTGAAGAGATTCACCTTTCCCCAATGTGTTCTTAGTTCCTTTGTCAAAAATCAGTTGGCTATAGGTGTGTGGATTTATTTCTGAATTCTTTATTTGTTCCATTGGTCTATGTGTCTGATTTTGTGCCAGCACCATGCTGTTTTGATTACTATTGCTTTGTAGTGTATTTTGATTCAGAGAGTGTGATATCCCCACTTTGTTCTTTTTGCTCAGGATTGCTTTGGCCATTTGGCATCTCTTGTTCCATATAAATTTTTGAATTTTTTTTCTACTTCTGTGAAGTATGTTATTGGTGTTTGATGGGGATTGCATTGAATCTACAGGTTGCTATGGGAAGTATGATCATTTTGATGATATTGATTCTTCTGATCTAAGAACAGGTGATGTCTTTCCATTTTTTGGTGTTTTCTTTAATCAGTGTATTATAGTTTTCATTGTAGAGATCTTTCACCTCCTTTGTTAAATTTATTCCTAGATATTTCTTTTTTTCTATTTGCTATTGTAAATGGGATGGCTTTTTTCATGATTTCTTTTTCTGCTGGTTCATTGTTGATGTATAGATGTGCGACTGATTTTTGTATGTTGATTTTGCATCCTGCAACTTTACTGAATTTGTTTATTAGGTCTAGGAGGTTTTTTTTTTTTTGTAGAGTCTTCAGGTTTCTCTCTGTATAAAATCATGTCATCTACAAACAGGGACAACTTGATTTCCTCCTTTTCAATTTGGATGTCCTGTGTTTCTTTCTCTTGCCTAATTGCTCTGGCTAGGACTTCCAGCATTATGTTGAATAGAAGTGGTGAGAATGGGCATCCTTGTCTTGTGCCAGTCCTTAGGGGGAAAGCTTTCAGCTTTTCCTTGTTCAGTATGATACCAGCTGCGTGTTTATCATATATAGCTTTTATTGTATTAAGATACTTTCCTTCTATACCTAATGTGTTGAGAGTCTATCATGAAGGATGTTGAATTTTATCAAATGCTTTTTCTGTGTCTATTCAGGGGATCATATAGTTTTTTTCTTTTATTCTGTTGATGTGATGTATTACATTTATTGATTTGCATATGTTGAACCATCCTTGCATCCCTGGGATAAATCCTACTTGATCATGCTGTATACTCTTTTTGATGTGCTGTTGGATTCAGTTTGCTAGTATTTCATTGAAAATTTTTGCATGTGTGATCATTAGGGATATTGGCCTGTGGTTTTCTTTCTTTGTTGTGTCCTTACCTGGTTTTGGTATCAGGCCTCATAGTATGAATTTGGAAGAATTCTGTCCTCTTCAATTTTTTGAAATAGTTTAAGAAGTATTGGTGTTAGTTCTTCTTTAAGTGTTTGGTAGAATTTAGCAGTAAAGCCATCTGGTCCTGGGCTTTTCTTTGTTGGGAGACTTTTTATTACTGAATCTATCTTTTTAATTGTTATTGGTCTATTCAGGTTTTCTATTTCTTCTTGGTTCAGTCTTGGAAGGGCACGTGTGTCTAGGAATTTATCCATTTCTTCTAGGTTTTCCTATTTACTAGTGTATAGTTGCTCATAATAGTCTCTGATGATCCTTTGTATTTCAGTGTGATCTTTTGTAATGTCTCTATTTGCATTTCTGACTTTATTTGGGTCTTCATTTTTTCTTGGTTAGTTTGGCTAATGGTTTGTCTATTTTTTCAAAGAACCAACTTCTCATTTGACTGATTTTTTTTATTGTATTTTTAGTCTCAGTTTCATTGTTTTCTGGTCTGATTTTTTATTATTTCTTTTCTTCTACTTAGTTTGAGATTAGTTTGTTCCTGCTTTTCTAGTTCCTTGAGGTGCATTGTTAGGCTGTTGACTTGAAATCTATTTTTTTTGGTGTAGGCATTTGTTGCTATAAATTATCCTCTTAATACTGCTTTGGCTATATCCCATAGGTTTTGGTCTGTTGTATTTTCATCTTCATTGGTTTCAAGAAATTTTTTGGTTTCCTTCTTAATCTCTTCTTTGACCCATTGGTCATTCAAAAGCATGTTGTTTAATATCCATGTATTTATGTATTTTCACAAGTTTCTATTATTATTAATATCTAGTTTTATTCCATTGTGGTCATAAAAAATATTTGATATGATTTTTATTTCTTTGAACTTGTTGAGACTTATTTTGTGGCCTAACATATGATCAATCTTGGGGAATGTTCCATGTCCTGATGAAAATAACGTGTATTCTATAGCTGTGGGATGCAATGCTCTGTATATATCTGTTAGGTCCATCTGGTCTATGGTGCCATTAATCTGATGTTTACTTATTGATTTTCTGTCTCGATGATCTGTCCAATGCTGAGAGTATGGTGTTAAAGTCCCCAATTATTATTTTGTTGATGTCTCTCCCTTTAGATCTGATAATATTTGCTTTTATATATCTGGGTGCTTTGGTATTGGGTTCATATATATTTGTAACTGTTATATCCTCTTGCTGTATTGACTCTTTTATCATTATATAGTGCCCTTCTTTGTCTCTTAGTACAGATTTTGACTTAAAGTCTATCTTATCTGATATAAGTATAGCTACTCTGCTCATTTTTGTTTTCCATTTACATGGAATATATTTTATAATTCCTTCAATTTCAGTCTATATGTGTCTTTTTAGGTAAGGTGTGTTTCATGGAAGCAGCATATGGATGGGTCATGTTTTTTTTCCTTTTATCCATTCAGCCAATCTATGTCTTTTTATTGGAGTATTTAATCTGTTTATATTCAAGATTGTTATTGATATGCAAGGTCTTACTTCTGTCATTTTGTTGGTTGTTTCCTGATTTTTGTTTGTATTCTTTGTTCTTTTCTTCCTCTCTTAATGTTTACCCATGCAATTTGGTGGTTTTCTGTATTGGTAAGTTTTGATTCCTTTCTCTTTCTAATTTGTGTATCTACTCTACCAGTATGTTTTATATTTTCAGGTATTTCCATGATGGTTGTTATTGTTCTTTTTCTTCGAGATGTAGGACTTCCCTAAACATTTCTTGTAAGGCCAGTCTGGTGGTGACAAATTCCCTTAATTTTTCCTTATTGGAGAAAGACTTTATTTTTCCTTCATTTCTGAAGGATAGCTTTGCTGGGTATAATCTTCTTGGCTGGCAGTTTCTTTCAGTACTTAGAATATATCATTCCATTCTCTCCTGGCCTGTAGGGTTTCTCCTAAGAAGTCTACTGTTAGTCTAATGGGGCTTCCCTTATAAGTGATTTGACGTTTTTCTCTTGCTGGTTTTAGAATTCTCCCTTTGTCTTTAACTTTGGAGAGTTTGACTTCAGTGTGTCTCAGTGATGACTTATTTGAGTTGACTCTATTGAAGGACCTTTGAGCTTCCTAGATTTGAATGTTTACATCTTTTCCCAAACTAGGAATTTTTCAGCTATTATTTCTTTAAATAGGTTTTCAACATCTTTTTTCATTTTCTTCATTTAGAATGCCCATAATTTGAATATTTTTTAAAGCTTTGTTCATTCTTTTTTTTGTCTTGCTGTGTTATTTACAACTGCTATCTTCAAGATCAGAAATTCTTTCTTCTGCTTGATCTAGTCTGTTGTAGAGACTTTCAGACATATTTTTTTTTATCTCATTCAATGAATTCTTCAACCCCAAGATTTCTGCTTGAGTTTTTTTAATGACATCTATCTCTTTGTTATATTTCTCATTTAGATCATTAATTGTTTTTCTTTTTATAATTTTAATTTTTTTAATTGCACATGTTTATGGGTACAATTTGTTGTTTTAATACATGCATATATTGTATAATGATCTAATTGGAATAGTTAGCATATCTATCATCTAAACATTTATCACTTCTTTGTGGTTATAACATTCAATATCCTCTTTTCTGTCTGTATTGAAATGTATAATACAATATTATTAGCTATTGTCATCCTAGGGCACCAGAACTTATTCTTCCTATCTACCTGTAACTTTGTAACTTTGTACCAGTCTACCAACCTTTCCCCATCCTCCTTTCTGCCTCCCTTTCCCTGCATCTGATAATCACTATTCTACTCTCTATTTCTTTCTCTCTTTTAAAATTTATTTTTATTAACTGACCCATGATAATGGTTTTTTTTTAATTCTATTTGCCTGTATTCTCTTTTTGTTTGTCTGTATTCTCTTGTATCTCAGTGAGTTTCCTTAAGATAGTTAATTTAAATTCCTTTCCTGACAAATTGGCAATTTCTTATTCTTTTGTTTGTTTGTTTGTTTTTACATTTCAGTATTTATTTAAATGTTTAAGCTCCTGCACTAAGTTTTTACAAGCTGGTGAACACTGACAGATTATTTCTCCCCACAGAACTATCACCACACATTCCCAGACAGTATAAATATATGGTTGAACTGACATTAATACGTATCACCATTTTGATTACATAATAAAACAAATGATTAAGTATCCAAATATTAAGTTACACAGCTCAAAAGACATTTAAAATATTATATATCTGCTCAATTCATTATCAGAAACCCACCTCTGTTTTTGCAACAGAGGTTGGGGAAAAAAGGGAAAAAAAAATCACACTTCAAACAAAAATAAGTTGATAAACAACTTCTGATAAGTATAGGGGAAAAATTATAAGAATTTCAGAAATTTTATGATTAAGAATTATTTTAAGTACAATAACAAAGCATCTCTACCTTTTAAAAAATATTTACTAAATTAAAGAGCATATTCTACATGTTCTGCACAAGACAAAGGCAACATTCTTTTTTTCAGGCCCTCCCCTGTTAGGTTGCACCTCAGAGTGCAAATGTTAACTGTAAGGCTTTTTTGGTCTGGAGACATTAAAAGTGTGCTTCTGTGCAATGTAGATTTTTAAAATTTTAAAATGGAGGTTTTCATAACAGCTCAAAATGAGATTTATTAGAAAGACATTAAATAATTACTGTAAGACTTGGTTAAAAAAATAATTACTGTAAGACTTGGTATATTGGTATGAATCTGGGAGCTGTAAACATAAA
>NW_007728493.1:48715-49428 GCF_000696425.1 Galeopterus variegatus
AAAAAAATAATTACTGTAAGACTTGGTATATTGGTATGAATCTGGGAGCTGTAAACATAAAGAGAGCAGGCAAATAACCATAGGCCCTACTTTCAATGTTAGAAAAGACTGAAGAAATAAACCAAATGAGGTCTAGAGTGTTCATAGTTCCTGGGATTTTAGCTCTGTATGATACTAAAAATATGCAAGTATCGTGCTGGGTATTTTGGCACCTAATCCTTCTAAATTTCTTGTGTATTGATAAGATTCTGACATGGGAACAGATTTAAAGAAGATATAACTCAATATCGTGTGATTTCAGGAAAGGTCAATTGGTACAAATGATAAGCATATTTTAAATGCTAAATAGCAAGAATCTTTTGCTAAGTGTCCAGGAGTTTGATCATAACCCAGACATAGATAGAGGCTATAGTTCTGTCAAGCTTGTGGCCTGGTGAAACTGCTTTTCAATACTCCTGTGGAAGCTTCATTAGACTTATTCATCAAGACAACATATTGGCTAATATGTACAATAAATTAAGTCCTGTGTCAAGTTCCAATTCCAAGACAATAGCATCAGGCACCTCAGTTTTACTGAATGCAACAGTTACTTCTGTGACCATTGGAGTCTTTGAAGTGCGGCCACATTTTAGGACACTACTTCTCCAAATATAAAAGTTGCTGTTAAAAGCTCCACACTGCTTTTGTCTTATGAGTTGTATTGCATCATCACA
>NW_007728493.1:51298-52610 GCF_000696425.1 Galeopterus variegatus
GGGGCAGTGGCAGCCGGGGCACCAGACTCCTCCATGCAGTGAGTGGGTATGCAAAGAGCAATTTCTGATTCTCTGAGATTAGTTACTGGAGCATTGTTTTGTTTTTTTGGTGGTGTCATGCTACCTTATTTTTTACTGTTCATTGTTTCCCTGTGTTGATATCTGTGCATCTGGTCGAATGGTCACCTTTTTGAGTTTTGCAGAGTGGCTTACATGGGAAAAGACTTTCATCTGCACATGCATCCCAGGGTGTCGATTGGCTAGAGTGTAATGGCTCTTTTCGGGATAAATGCAGTAGTGTAGACTCTGTGTGGTTTCTTTAGCTATAATCCAGTTTTACCATGTCTACAAGTGACTCAAGAACCTATGCTTTGGAGGATTGTGGCAGTATGGCACAGCTTTGCTGGGGAGGGATCACTGGGTTGGTTCACAGGCTGGGGGTGTGCACATATACCCCGTGGGTCAGTCATCTCAGGAGCTGGCTCATTGGGAATGTGGTTGCTGGACTGATTCTCAGGGTGGGGTGTGGGCGTATGGCGTGTCAGGGTCTCCAGGGCTGGTTTGCCAGTGGCAGGGTCACTGTGCTGCTTCTCTGACCAGGGTGGGCCCACCAAGGGCACATCAGCCAAGCTGTTTTTCATTCAGATGCATGTGTATGTGATGGTTCAAAGACTCTGGTGGAGGGTCTTCAATGGGTGTGACAGCTGAGCTGTTTCTCTGAGCTAGGTATGTGGGCGAGCTTTGGCTTGGCTAGCTGAATGCAGATCTGTTGGTGGCCCTTTTGCTGTGCCAGTCCTTGGGGCTGATGCAAGGTCATGCTTTCCTCTGTGGTTCAGGAGCTGGACTGCCAAGGGTGGAGCTGCTGAGCCACTTCTCAGGAAGTGGACAAGGCTGGGCTGCAGTGAGGGGGCCTGTCCAGCCACTTCTTGGGTGGTGGGTAAGGATGCTAGGCAGGCCTGCAGTGAGAGGGCCTGTCTAGTTGCTTCCCTAGTGGTGGGTGGCACCAGTGAAGCTGCTTCTGGGATGGTTGGCAAGGCTGCTAGGTGGGACTGTTCAGGATGGGGCCACCTGGCCACTTCTCTAGGAGGGGCAGGTATGCTTTATTTCCACAAGCCCAAGGGTATATTCTTTAGGGTAGAGACCCATGACCCTGGCTTGGGGGCTCAGGTGCACAAAACTCAGTCAGCTGGAGGGGCTGGGGGATGGGGGAGGAATGGGTGGTGGTCTGCCTGAGGAGAGTTTGCCTGTCTGATCTTTGGCCAGGGACAAAGTGTGTCAGTTCCAAAGGACTATGGTTGGCTTCCCAGACTGT
>NW_007728493.1:53369-57226 GCF_000696425.1 Galeopterus variegatus
TCTATGGTGAGGACAGAGGTTGGTCTGTCTTACTTTTTTGCCACAAGGGAAAATTCTTCCTGTGCTGATCCCAGTGTCAGAGACATGGTAGCTGAGGCTGTGTGCCTCTCTCTCCTCTCTATGCCACAATCCTGGGCTTTCGTGCTCCATGGGGATCTCACCAGGCTCCTGCTGCACTCCTATGCTCTCCCGTCCAATGCTCCTGTCAACAGTTAGCTGTCTGTTAGTTGTTCTGGTCCTTTTCTGTGGGAGGAACATGCCTTGGGCACCTCCAGTCTGCCATCTTGCCCCACCTCTTGGAAAGCTGTAATTTATAATTTTTCTATTGTATGTTTCAATTGTTACAATAAGCATGTATTACTTTTGTAATTTGTAAAAGATCCTGTAAACAAACTGAACATAAAATTAAGAGATATGTCCACTTAGGTCCAATGGCATGTGGCATGATGTATGTGTTGGTGACACCAAGTTGACGATGGACATCTATAATGTCACATAGTATGTTTTAAGTGGTGGCATAGGACTTGTACATGGTAGCAAGCAGAAGAGCAGTGGCTCTCAAATCTTTGTTCAACTGGAGAATCCACATTTAAATGACATTCCACATGGAACCCCAATATATAAAAATGGTAAGAGGGGAGCTACTCTGGAGGAAGTGACAGTAATCCCTGGAGCCTTAGAATCTACAGCTTAGCATCTTTGTCCCAATTCCACCCACTTCTAGCAGCCCTCTAGAGAACACTGTAGAAGCTTAGGGTTGTGATTGCTGTTTGAAATCCATTGCCATGTAGAATGTAATGTGATTTTGGATCCTGGAAGAAGCCTAATTTTGTCTGTAGGCACAGACTGAAAATTCAATTAGGATAGACTCACACTAACTGAATGCTCCGACTGATGTATAAACTAGATAACCATTTCGTAATTGACAACAAGAAAACAGCTCTTGTGCTGACAGGTTGCTTGTGTTCTCTCATTAGTGCCTTTTCTCTCTGCAGGGTGGGCCACGGGAATGAGCACTCAATGCTTCTCTACAATAAAGAGCAAAAGTCAAGCTTCTCCACGGGGCAGAACTAGCTTGAACACTGGCCTGACAAATAGATATCTCAGAAACTACATGGCATAGAGGAGATGCAGTCTGGGTGACCATTGTCTCTCAAAGGTCTGGGGCCATAGAGCCCAAGTCACCTCAGATTGACAGCCTGACAGAGTCAGGCAAAGTTGGAGCAGAGAGCAAGTCCGGAGGGATAGATGAGCCAGAGGGAAGGGGTCTGGAGTGAAGCCTTCATGGTGAACGGGGAGGCCCTCATAGTAGCGGGAGCTCTCTGAGGGCAGCACGGTCTCCAGCATCACACCAGGAGCACCCCGAGGCCAGTGAGCAAATATGAGGATATTCATGATTTATCAGCAGGAGTTGGGTCGAGGAGAAAGCATTCAAGCTCTCCCTTGCTCAGAGACATATGTAGCATGCTGTCCACCCTCTGACCCTCCCTCAGTCCCTCCTAGTGCAGCCTCATGGCGGGAGTTGGAGGTGGTGTAGGGCTGGCATTGATGCCTACCAGGGAGCTGTGGAGCACCCTGGCTGCAGCTGTCAGAGATGGTGTGCCCTGTGGAGGAATGCCACCAAGAAGGCAGAGGGGACTCCTAGAGTCGGGAGCCCAGGAGACTGAAATGTCCCTGCTATTATGAAGTTTTTCTTCATATTACACCTGTACCACTTCTGTATCCTCAGCTTACAGTCTGACTCTGAGCAAACATTTGCAAATATTTGAGGAATAAGTGGATGTACAAGAAACACCCAAGAATATGGGATGGAGGGAGAAGCCAGGCAGACCACATTTACATGGCTTTGAATCCAGTCCTATTTTTGTCTTTAGGAAAATTCCCTGGCCCCCTTCAGCATCTGGACTCTGGACAGGAGTGGTTCAGATGGCTCAGATTATCTATCTAAGGAATAACTGCAGATGATGGGGTCCCAGTGGTGTGGGGTGAGGACCCTTAAAGGGAAGAAGAGCTCAGTGGGGTCTCAGTCTGGGAGGACCTGGGCAGGTTACCATGCAGGGACCAAATCCAGGGATCTAGAGCATAAGGCAGAGATTTCATCTCTGGGCAGGACTGACAGAGGGGCCACCAGGCAGGGCTGGAAGCCAGGCTGGGCTGAGGCTGTGTCCCCTTGGGAGTGGGCTAACCTGTGTTGGGTTCCTCCTGTTTGGGTAGGTAGGTTTGGTATTGGTGTCTGGGGTTGGCTAGGGCTGCAGGTATGGGCCTGACTGCAGCTATGGTGGGGGCGCTGTGAGGCAGGGGTACTGAGAGGTGCGGGGAGTCTGAGCAGGAGCATTCAGTGTTTGTGTTAGCTCTTTTATTTCCTGTAGCCTCTTAAAAAGCTTTTAAACCTCCTCCTTCTCAAACTATCCATTTCTCTTCATCAGCTTCTGTACCGTAAACACAAGTTTACAGGTTTTCTTTTTAAGGAGCTTGGGTTTTATCTTCCCTGTCTCCTTGGTTGAGGCCTTTTCAGAGATCTCCTTTTTTATTTCTGAAAATCTTTTCTCTCCAGCCGCTCCCCCAGCCTCCTGCCCCAGCAGGTGGAGTTTGATGTTTGCCCTTAGGCATTGTTGTCCCGGACCTTCCTGTGTTGACAACACAAACCCAGACACTGGAAAGCTGTTGTGTATTGATCCTGCCAGGGCCTCATGCCTCTGCGAGCTGCTGGAGGCTCATCAGCCTTGGGTGCCCTGATGGGGACTCCACAGAACTGGAGCTCGGGCATTTGGCTCAGACTCTGCCTGGTGGGGCTTCGTTTTTTTTCTTTTTGGGTAAAACATACAAATTTTGTTAAGTTTCTTCTCTTATTTAGCCTGGCATTCAAGACCCAGGATAACCTGACCTTGGACCAATTTTCTAGCCCTGCCTCCCATTAACTTCCCTCTCTGTACACCTTGTGGTCTGTATGTCTTGGGAGCTCATGCCTCTTAAATTTTATTTCTTTTTGCTTATTCTTTTTATTTTAAAAAATTTCATGTAATTGCATATTGATTGGTTGAGGTATTCCTCATTTTTTTTGGCTTATCTTTTCTCATCCTCTACCTGTTGAAATCCTGTTCATCTTACTGATGTCACTTCTCCCAAAGAGTCTTCCCTGATTTTCCTAATTTGCACTAGTCATTCCTTCTGGGCTCCATGGCGCTTAGCTTTTCTCATTTTATGGAACTGATTGCTGCCCTGGGTGTTTGTGTGTGTGTGCTCATCTATCCCACCAGGCTCTGAGTGCCTTCTCCTTGTTGACAAGCGCTGTATCATGTTTATCTGTCTCCAGCATGAAAAGCCCTGGCACACAGTGGGAAATAATCCAAAAGGATTGCATTTAATCAAACAAGATCATTTTCCATGGATTTTTTTTTCTTTTTGGTTTGCCCTGGGTTGCTAATGCTCAGTCCTTCACCATTTGTCTGCTAGTTCTTTGCTATTCAAAGTGTGGTCTAGAGACCAGCAGCAGTGGCAGCCACAGGAAGTGTATTAGAAATGCAAAATCCCAGTCCCCCACCCTGGGCTACGAAATCAGAATCTGCATTTTAAGAGGATGTCTAGTTGATTCCTATGGGCACTGGTCTAGCCTACTTGCTGGGGGCTGGGATGAGGGAGGTGGAGACAGGACTGCCATGTACAGCTGTGCAGGTGATGCACTGCACAAATGTACCTGGCTGAGGGGCTGAGTAGGGGCCGAAAGCCAACCTTGGCTCTATTTACCCAGCTGTTGACATGAGCTGTCAGTTCATAGGGGATGCCTTCTAAAAACTCACTCAAAGGCTTGACGTAGGCTGCAGGGGAGTGGGGGGTGGGGGTGGGGCGGGGCTAGGGTG
>NW_007728493.1:57562-59118 GCF_000696425.1 Galeopterus variegatus
AGGCTTGACGTAGGCTGCAGGGGAGTGGGGGGTGGGGGTGGGGCGGGGCTAGGTTGCTCCTCTAAGTTCCGCTGTTGTGGCTTTATCCTTTGCAGGTTTGTAACTCATTCCCCCTGACAACAACCCCCTAAAAAAAATGCATGTTTTGTGTTACAGCCCTTCTGACCTTTTGGTTTTTCAATTTCTCAAATATGTCATGTTTCTTCCCTCTTTAGGGCCTTTAACAGGGTCTTCCTTCTGCCCTCTGTCCTCTCTCTGCCTTCCTCTACCCCCAATCCATCACTAACTCTGTATTCATCCTTCAAGTCTCAGCTTAAATGTCACTTCTCAGGAAAGATTTCCCTCCTCCTCCAGATTACATCAGATCCGCAGGGTGTTTGCTGTCAGAGCTCCCTGTACCCCTTCATGACATTTATTTTCATTTATAATTATATAACTAATTGCATAATTAGCTGTTCCATGCCTGTCTCCACCCTCCCTTTGATGTAAATGCCTCAAGAACTGTAGCCCCAGCTCCTAGTTCACTAATTTGCTCAAAGGTGCTTAAAAAATCATATTTGTTCAATGAATGAATAAGTCGATAAAGACACTAGCCAGGACTACCTAGGTCAATCTGTCTTCTTCCTTCTCTGTCATGGGAATTTCTATCCCCACACCTCGAGCTCGGATCCCGGTCACACTGGTATGTTCATCTGCCCAGCAGCTCCTCTCATGTATGTATGTCCTCAAAGGGAACAAAGAGATTGGCCCAAACCTGTTCCCAATATAAGCCTAATACAGTTTCCCTTTCCACCCTCCTCTGACACGGTCTGTGCTTCTGCGTTGCAGAATAGCCAAGGTATTAACCTTCCTACTTCCCCACCTTGTGTTTTGTGTGTAGGGAGAGAGCCCAGTGCAAAGAACAGCCCAGAATTTGATAATAGACTTGACACTAGCCACTAACTATGTGACTCTGGGTAAGTTCCTGCTTTTTTCCATCTGCACAAGGAGAAGTTGGGCTAGGTTGGGAATGACAACTACATGACACACATGCTTTATTCCCTTTCTTGCACCCATGCAGACATTATTAATTGATCTTTGAGTTCTTTCTTGCTGAATCCAGACAGAATTCTTCCTAAGGCAGTGCTCCAGGCAGTCACTACCAGTTGATCAGAGCTGGCACATAGGTTGACCTCTATCTGCCATCTGAGGACCAGGTATTGTCTAAGGTTCCCCCTTGCTCAGGCATGTAGAGTTTGTGTCCTCTGCTGTTGTCCCAGCATTTAAAGAAAACCTTGTTAGTGCTCAATGCTCTCGAAAGCCTCCTGCCTCTCACACCCTCTGTTACCACCATGGGAAATACTCTTTGCTGAGCATTTTTGACATTCCTCTTTTCCCCATGTGTCATGGAAGAGAGCTGCCTCAAATGTGTGCAGGCCAGTCTCAGAAGTCTCCACACTGACCAGAGTTTCAATTCACTTAAGCATGCATTGAGCAGTAAACCTTGATTTTATTACTCAAAGAAAACGACTTGAGCCCATGCTTCCTTCAATCCTTCCCCAAGGTTTCTGCAAATT
>NW_007728493.1:60169-66684 GCF_000696425.1 Galeopterus variegatus
ACTGGCTGCTAGGAAGGAAGGAAGGGAGGGAAGGAGGGAGGAATGAAGGAAAGAAAGAAAGAAAAGATTACAATGATACGTTGAACTTTTAGAAGGAGAGAACAAACCTAAGGATGCTGGAGATGAGGGGGAGGAAGGGAGGGGGTTTGGGAAGTGACAGGTTGGGCAAAGGACATAAAGAAATATCACGATTTGTAAGAATGAATATGCTAATAATAAAAATTTAAAATAAAAAACCACAAACGAACAAACAATTAAAAATAAATAAAAAGCCATCTCCTCTGACAGGAATTTTTCCATTCCTCTAGGATATAAAAAACAACTATTGTTAGTTTTGTTTTTGAATAGCATTGTTTCTTCTTGATATCAAACATGAAGATGATGCATCCTTGCTCTCAAGGTGCTCACGGCTGGGTGGTGGATACAGACAAGGAAACCATCAGTTACCTTATGAGGTGACAGTGCTGGAGACAGGACCAAGAGAGACAGATGGGGGGCCAGGGGAACGCAGGGTGGGAGCGGGGGGCAGGGCTGGGAACGGTTTCCCAGAGGATGCGTGCTGGGAGGGCTGAGTAGGAGTTAGAAGTTAGACTGGGGAAGGGTGGAGGAGAGAAAGGTGCTCCAGGAAAAGGAAACTGCATGTGCAAAGGGCATTGAAAGAGCATTATGAGTTCAAGTTTAGTGCCCCTCCAGTGCAAAGAGTAAGGTGAGAGATGAAGTTTGAGAGACAGGCAGGGAGCAGGTCTCGGGGACCTTAGGAGGAACTCCTGTAGGGTGTTAATCTGGAGAGTGACAGGGCTGCTTTAGGAAGATCACTGGTCAGCCACTGGTTTCCAGGAAAAGGAAACTGCATGTGCAAAGGGCATTGAAAGAGCATTATGAGTTCAAGTTTAGCGCCCCTCCAGTGCAAAGAGTAAGGTGAGAGATGAAGTTTGAGAGACAGGCAGGGAGCAAGTCTCGGGGACCTTAGGAGGAACTCCTGTAGGGTGTTAATCTGGAGAGTGACAGGGCTGCTTTAGGAAGATCACTGGGCAGCCACTGGTGTGGAAGCCAGTTTGGGGCAGAGAGGGAGGGTTGCAAGAAGATCCTTATCAGATGCGGCCCCTTGATCTTAGACTTCCCAGCCTCCAGAACCATAAGCCAAGTAAATTTCTGTTTGTTATAAATAACCTGGTCTGTGGTATCCCATTATAGCAGCACAAAATGGCCTATGACACTGAGCTTCAGGTTTCTCTTCTGGAAAGTGGGACGGCAATGCCTTCCTCCAAGGTGAAAGGAACTATCAGATGAGGAAGTCCCTTGTTAACTCTACGGCACTGCGTACAAGTTATCACTCTCCTCCGCTTCTTCCCTAGGGCTGAAGATACAGGCTTTTACTCTTTGCCACCCGTTGCTGAGGGGCATATCCTGCAGCTGGAAGGAGCAGGAGGGGCTGGATGCTTATCTTCCAGCGTAGAATCTATACCAAGCTGCATTGTCACCAGGAGTGAGGGGAACTATATCCGGGGGTGGCTGGGCTGGTCGTGGAACTGCGTGGGTCAGCATGGCTTTGTCTTGGCTCTGGAAGCTCTAAGAGTGGGTACAGGATCAGCAACGGGAAGACATGAAGGGAGGAAGACCAGAAAGCCAACATTCCAGGGCAGTGCAGGCTCAGGAGCCATGGAGGTGTCTGGACATTGGGAACAAAGAAGAGAGAATGGAGTCCCGGGAAGCGTAGGTGGCCTCTCCTGAATGGTCTGTGTGTTATACAAGCCAGATTTTACTGGGGCCTGAATCAAAGAGATTAAGTTTCTCCCCCCAAATCACATAGTGGTAAGTGGGGGGAGAACAGATTCAAATCCCACGTTAGTGGGAAAGGCTTTCCCCTGACTCTGGATATTTCTTCCTATGAAGGGAGTTCTATTAGTGAATTCCAGTTTCCTTTCCACCCCATTTATTTTGGCTACCCTGGAGAGATGAAATGACATCTCTGATTGGTGAATTTAGGAGGAATAATGGCACATACCCGAGCAGTACCTCGTCTCCCTCGGGAGTGATCTGGCCCCAAGAAGGCTCCGAGAGCTCTACCTGTTACACATCTTGACTGGCCAGGCCTCCTGCATTGAAGTCTGCCCCATTACCTGTCATCTCTCACACTAAGCTACGTCCTCCGACTCAGTCTACGTCAGTAACAATTCCAGTATTTTGATCTCCATCTATGTGTTTTATTTTAAAAAATTCTTCAGGACTGAGCCAAGAAGAGAGCTGCTATTTATTGGGAATCCCTGGTAGACCAAAACAGTATTGCCATGGTTACCAATAACATAAACAATAATAATGATAATAAAGATAATAATAGAAACAGTTCCCATTTATGGAGATTTTGCTACATGCTAATATCCTTGCATGGATGATTTCAAGAAACCCTTGCAACGATCTTAGGGAATAGGAGCCATTATTATCTCCACTTTACAGTTGAGGAAACAGAAGCTTAGAGTAATCTGGATATTAAGTAACATGCCCAAGTCACACAACTAGTCTGGGGTAGGATCCTAGCCCAGTCATGACCAAAGCCATACCCCTAACCACTAGGCTATACGGTCTTCTGGAAAGAAAAGGTCTACAGAGATGGAGTCATTAGAGAGGGCTTCCTGGAGGACGGGGAACCAAGGCCCCAAGCTAAATCTCTAAGTTCTCTAAGATAGACACTCTGAGCTGTTAGTTAAGCAATTCTGTTTTGCTTTGTTCATTGGCAAGTCCCAGTGGTGTGTGCCCCATAACTCTTGGGTGCCTCTCCCTCGAATTTAGATATCATATCATTTGTTTAACTTGCTGAATAAAGTAATTAGTACCTGAGAGGCTGCCTGCCTAGCAGAATATATTGGTGCAGCTAACGAAGTTTATGCCTCCAGGCCGTGCAGCAGAATTTGATTTAATTTGTCCCAAGGTTAGGGAAGACGATGGGAGACTTTGGCATCTCTTCCATCTCCGTCACGGAGTAATTCATTGCCGGGGTGGAGGGAGGCAACACTGGGTTGTTTCAGCACTAATGGGACTCGGAAGCTTTCCTACTGGAGTCTGCCTTGCTTTATGGGTGCAGCTCAGCAGTTAGGCGCCTCCCTGGCTGGGGAGGTGCTGTCTTTCAGGACCACATCTGGGGAAGGGACCTTCTCAAGCCCCTCCTATTGCTACGGCCTCTGCAATGGCCTTTGCCCACAAGACTGTGAGCTCCTTGGGGTGGGGACTTTGTTTTATCCACCGCTGACCACCCTTGTCTGTGGGTCTGTGCAGAGCTGTCAGGAAGAAGGGTGAGGGGCTGCTTACAGGGCAGAGCTAGAACCCAGGGGGAAGGGAGACCAGTTTCTGGCTCAGTAACAGGATGGCTATTCTAATAGCTAGACTGCCCAAAGAGTCAGGGGCTTTGTAAGGTAATGAGCTCCTTGTCACTGGAGAGGTTAAGTACAGCCTTGTATGGGGATTGTTGTATTGATAATGCTTCTTAAGAACTTACCATGTGCACAGATTTGCATCAAGCCCTTGATTTTCTCATTTCATCCTTGCCACAACTTTATAAGGGTAGGTAAAATAATCATTTTCCTTATATTATAAATAAGGAAGGTAGAGCCTAGAGAATTTATATGAGGGTTTATGGGTTATCCCCAGGTAAGGCAGGCCAAAGTTTGATCCTGGCTAGACTACTTGCTATATACTGCTGGATAGGTTGCTTTTGATTTCTTTAAGTTCCTGCACCTGAAAATTGGTGATCACAAAGTGAGTACCTAGCAAACATGAGCTACTGTTTTTCCCAGGTGAGATCATCTCCTCAGGTGAACACAGCTGGCTCTGGAGTCTTTTATTCTGACCAGGTTACTGTGGTCCTGGGTTGAGACAGGCTCCAGTCCCTTCTCTTACCTATAGTCAAAAGTCTTGGCTGTATCAGGAAACATTTCCTCAAAGAATGTTCCCCAGGATGTTAGCAGGTATCCATGAACAATGTCCCCTGATCAAAACAGTTTGGGAAACAAGGGGTTAAACAAAGCTAACCAGGTTATTTCCCGCAGGACTTCTCAGAGCTTTTTATACACTAATGTGCATTGTGAATTTCCTAGAGAAGCTTACAGTACATAGCATTTTCCAAATTTATTTAATCATGAACATCTCCCCAGCCTTTTATTTTTGGTATCACTGCCCAGGACGGTTTGCTGCCTCTCTAGCCAGTAACTTCTGGGAAAGCTCACACTGCGGGGAGAGTAATCAAGACAGGAGGCTGTCATGACATCTGGCACCCACGCAGATTCACAGGCGCCTCTGGGAGAATGGCCTTCCCCAACTCTTGGCCAGGAGTTTCTCTCACGTGGTGATGTCAGCAGGTAAGCAGGCAGGTGCATGATTCATGTGGATTCACTGACACCTGGTTTATTTATGCGGTAGCAACCATGGCGGTAGAGGAAGTGACACAGGTACTGTGCCTGAGACATTCTTGAGCATATGGGTATCAAATACTCTATACCCTTGAGCCTGCCCCCTCCCCCCCCGTTCCTTAATTCTCTATCCTAAACATGACTGTCTTCCAAGTGCTGTTCCAGAATCTCCTTTTCAGGACATGAGAATGTCAGTATCATCTGGTCTTTTCCTCATTTTCATTTCTGGGTCACGAAGATTCTTACTGACTGCGATGTGCTCTTCTTGCTGACCAAGATGTTTATTTATTCTACGGATTCAATGCATCCCCTGTCTGCCAAGAAAACATAATAGATCAAATATTCCCAAGCACGCATAACCACATGCAGAACCTCTTACAAGGTACGCTTCCCTTTCTTATTATCTAACCTAATTATTTCTCCCTATTATGATATGATACATTCTCTTCCTAATCACTGGGCCATCTGGGAATTGTGTCTTGAAGACAGCTAGGGAAAAGGGGCTGAGGGGCTTTGCAGGGTGGGGAATGGAGGGCTCAGTCTGCAGGCTTCAGCTTTGGCAGTGCCTGGGGATGCTTGGCAGGGGTTCAGCTTTTGGCCCAGGAAGGGTCCTGCCAGCCAGCTCCGACCCTGTGGCCTCTAGGCCCTTTTGAAAAAGAAAAATGAGTCAGCATCAGCTCCAGCATAGTTTGCTTCTCTTCTAATCGGTGCCAGGGCCCTAGACACCAGGGCTGTAATTACTTATACTGTCGAGAGAAGGGAGTTCTTAAAGTGATTTATCATAGAGGTGACAGAAAATGACAATTGCTCATCACTTAAAACAATGAGCCTGCCAGATGCTGACCACGCAGGTGTGGGCACACGGGTGTGGCGGCATTCCACCTCTATAGGACTTCATTGGCCCAGTTAATTAAAGATGAGCCCCCCCAGGAACATCCCTTCCAGGGAGAGGTGCCTGTGGTCCGGGCTGTGCCTCCCATGTGGGCCCTTCTGAGAGGTTTTAAAAACAGTTATCAAACATTTACTGAATCAGATGCTTGCTTAGTATATATTTTGTGTATATTCTGTCGTGACATGAGGCAGGTATTATCTCTCAGGGGTGCTGGAATTCCAGGGAGGAAAGGTCCCCACAGCTAGGCTACCCTGAAGGGTCAAGAGAGCCAGTTGCCATGGCAACCAGCCAGCCACACCCTTCCAGGATCAGGGCAGCAGTGAGCTTTGGGGTGCCTCTTTCTATGCCTCTGCATTTCACTCCCAAATCATAGGTGTCTACTGACTTCTTACCTCAGTGTGGCATCTGGGATGTCCTTTTCAAGAAAAGCCCTCTTCATCACGGCCCTCCCTAACCTCTCTGTGCTCAGGGACACACTTCTCAAATCTCCTCTGCCTCCAGAGGCACTGCAGTGCAGTGGGGAGCAGCACTGTCACTGGAGTCTGCCTGCCTCTGTGCAAACCCTAGCTCCACTGTTAGCTGTGTGACCTTGAGCAAATGATCTAACCTCTTTATTGCCTTGGTTTCCCCACTTGTAAAATGGAGGTACTGAAAGTATTCACTTCAGGGTTATTGTAAACATGAAAGGAGTTAATGTGTGCAAAGTGCGTAAAATGCTTCATTACTATTTGTTACTTCGTTACTATTATTACTTCCTTTAATTAATATTTTGAGTGTCAGTGATGCCGGGGATCATCCTTTTTTTTTTTTTTTTTCTTCTTTTTGTCTTTTTTCGTGACCGGCAACGGATCGCAACCCTCAGTGTCGCGCCCGTACTGGACCGGGACTGGCAACAGGATCACAACCCTCGGTGTTGCGCCCACACCTTGCTCAGCCAGTGAGCGGCCGGTCTGTACGTGGGATCCGAACCCTCGGTGGGAGCGCCGCCGCGCTCCCAAGCGATGCACTGTAGCAGTGCGCCACCGAGCCGGCCCCCGGGGATCATCCTTACAGTGGTCATCCTTACAAACCACAGCCTCTGCTCTCAATACACTTAGTCTCCTCAAGAAATCTGACATTAGACAAATAATCACACAAATAATTTTGTATTTAAGATCATGATGAAGGGCTGGCCCGTGGCTCACTTGGGAGAGTGTGGTGTTGATAACACCAAGGCCACGGGT
>NW_007728493.1:67062-68805 GCF_000696425.1 Galeopterus variegatus
ACCAAGTCAAGGGTTAAGATCCCCTTACTGGTCATCTTTAAAAAAAAAAAAAAAAAAGATCGTGATGAATGCTACACAGAGGAAATACACAGAGCTCGTGCAGAAGCTAGGAGAGCATTTAACAAGGAGATGTGACCACCTGTGGGAAGTGGGGGGTTGTCCTAGGGAAATGATGTTTAAGCTGAACCTGAAAGGTTAGTAAGTGGGTCATGAGACAAAGGGGGAAAAGAAGAGAGTGTTCCAAGTATAATGGGGAGATGGAGCATGTGCAAAGGTCCCGGGGTAGGAAGAAACACAGCTTTTTTGCAGAGCTGAAAGGAAGACCAGTGTAGACAGGGCACAGAGAGAATAAAGCGAATGATGTTAGGAGGAAGTACTCATTTTCTACTCCTGCTGTTTCTTTTCTTAGCTCCTTCCCTCTCTCCTTCCCAAGAGGACGAGTGATGATTCTGACTAGTGAGTTTGGCAGAAGGGGCTGAGTATGCTGGACTCAACTGTCCCCTTTGTCTCCTTTAGGGATCTCTTAGCAGTAAAGGTTCTACCGCTGCAGGGTGAAGCCTGCAGTCCCACTGTTCCCTGTGGCTGGGTGTGTGAGGCTGCTTGATACTGAGGGCAGCATTAGGAAGCCCCGTGTTGACACCTAAGTCACGGTCCTCAACAGTCCACTCTCGACGATACAGCTGATGTTTTGATCTCTGTCTGCCAGACTCCGTAGTTCTATATCCAGGCAGGGTAAGAAAGGGGTGTCATTACCTGAGCACTATGGGAAGGGGCCAGATCGTGCAAGACCTTCTCAGCCATCCACTCTTTCTTCATGCTCTGGCCTAGAGTCAGGTGTTTTTCAGTTTGGAAGGGATGATCAAGTGCTGAGTAGTGAACGTTTTTAATACAAATCTGTTTTTCTTTATAGTTGGAGGGCCAGGGTTGGGGGAAAGGAGTCTGGGAACCTCTTTAATATTGAAGGGTCCAGGATTCAATTATACTTTTCCAGAAAGTTAGCCAATTTTAATAAAATGCATCAACAGTTGAAATGGTAGTGCTGACTTTTCTCCATGGAGAGAAATTTTAGGTTCCCTAGTTTTGTCTCTTTGAGCCCACCCAGCTTTCGTGTCTGGATTTTGGTCCAGAGCACGAGGGACTCCCTCCATTTATCCACCCCTGCCCGCATGGCAGCTCGCACGGCAACGCACACGGGCCCGCTAATCCCTTTGCAGCTCATTTTCAGCGGGACAACTTCCATCTCATTTTACCCTCAGGAGAACCCTGCAAAGGGAGTAATTGTCCCATTTTACAGATGAGGTAACTGATGCTCACACAGGGAAGTAACTGGCTGAGGGCTACACAACGAAGAATGGACGGTCCAGGAATCGAGCCCAAGTCTGTGATGTCAAAGGCCATGTCACCATCTGCTGGAGGCCCTGTCATTTTGTCAGTTGGGGTTCACTCATTACTAGCCCATGAAAGACAAAGGGGAGCTCAGAAGATAAGGGGAAGAATTGCAGCTGCAGAGCCCCAGGCCAGGGGCCAGGGACACTCACCTGATGACGCTTTCTTCCTCTCACCTGCTTGCTTCCTCTGCTCCCTGGGCAGGTGGTCATTTTCCACCTCATGGGGGTGGGGCCACTCATAGCTCTGGGCTCCTGTCCTGCCACTTCCAGAACAGCTACTCACCTCTCAGCTTAAAGATCCCCTCCTCACGGAAGCCTTCCCAGATTCCAAGATTAGGTCTCTCTGTCATTCTCC
>NW_007728493.1:69646-76065 GCF_000696425.1 Galeopterus variegatus
GGCTGACATAGCTCTGGCACTCCATGGACACTTATGGAATGAATTGGTTGAATCAACTCAGCAAGGGGAGAAGAGGGGGAAAAGTGTTTTAGGCAGAGGGGACAGCACTTGCCCAGGCTCAGAGGACAGAATGGATCTGGCAATCTAAAAGCAGGCATGTCAAGAGTCTGGTCAGACTGGACTGGAAGGTAAGGGATAGGTGGGTAAGACGCAGTAAACCCATTTAAGGATTTTGGGCTTCCTCCCAGGTGCAATGAGAAGCCTTTGCACGGTTTTAAGCAGGGGAGTGATGAGGTAGGATTTGTATTTCAGCAGTATTGTTTTGGTTGTAGCAAGGGTGAAGCTAGAATCAAGGAGACCAGGAAGGAGGCAACAGCCCAGGAGAGAGATGAGGATGGTGTGGACTAGGAAGGTGGCAGTGGTGTTGGGGGGAAATGACAAATTTGGAAGGTGGGTGGGCAGGACACGGTGTGGAGGTGAGTCCTGATTGAGAAAGGTGTCAGAAAGATGAGTTTCTAGCTGAAGCAACCAAGCGATAAGGTTGAAGTTTTGAGCAGGGCTGTTGTTGGTCTTGGCTAATTCACAGAGGCAGAGTCAGGCCCAGTTCCCTCAGCTCTTGACCTCCCACGCATCTTATAGAAGTCCTCTGAGCTCGGCTCCTGATAGTTGCCTGCATTCGAGGGCTCAGTGGCCCCACCCAGTGTCACCCTCAACAGGCAGAATTTATTCTATTATAGACAGCAGTTCTGCTCCAACTGTCTGGCCACCTGGGTCAGCTGCAGGACCTCAGGAAGTCTTTGCTGAGCTGCCATGCAGAAAAAGGCACTCACACGTGGGAAACTAGAGGGACAGTGCATCCTCAGTCTGAAAAGCAAGGCTGAGCCAAAGCAGGAAGGTCTTAGGAGGTCTGGAAATGGCCAGTGTGGACTTGTTCCTACAATCCCAGATGTGAGCACCAGGGGGCCCCCTTGAGTCTTGAGAAAGAGAAGCATGAGGCAAAAGAAGTTGGATTTCCTTACCTTTGTCTTGAGTGGACTTTCATAGACTCATGGGACTTATTACCTAGAGGGCTAGTACGGCAGGCTGGGATGGATGGATCGATCTATTGACTATCTTTCTAACCCAGTGGATAGTTATTGAGGGCCTACTGTGCCATGCTCTGGAGTGCCGTGAGAATCAGAGTCCCTGGACTTGCTACTAATCTCCCCCTTGGACAAGCCCCTCTCCTTCTTGGATTAATAACCGTAAATCCACACTTTACTGAGTCAATAACATGTCCAAGTCGCTGGTCACTTTAACTGCTCACAGCAGTCTTTTGAAATACATATGCTTATTCCCATTTTACAGATAAGGAAGCTGAGTTTGGAGAGATTTAGTAATTTACCCAGTGCCACATGGAAGCTCAGTGGGGCTGCCATGGGGCTGCCATTCAAGCTCAGTGCCTGAGATCAACAGTGAATGTGCTCTCCCATGGGACGTCTTGGCAGTGGGGTGCCATGTGGGGATTTTAAGTAGGAGGATGACACAGTCAGACTCCTGTATGAGGATGAATTAGATGGTGGATTGACCTGATAGGAGGTGTTATGGGGTCCAGGCCAGAGATGAGGCAAAAACCAGGGCAGGGCCCCTGGGCAAGAGAGAAGTGGCCAAGGACAAATCCCCTGAATGTGGGGTCTGAGTGGACAGAGTGGTGGAAGATTCTGAGGATGTCTGTTGTTTGGCTGGCAGGACAGTAGAGCCATTGGCAGAGACAAGCAGAAGTGGAAGATGAGCAGGTCGTGAGACAGATGAGAGCTTCACAGCCTAGAGGTGGCCTGTCCTGGGGCCATGGAAGAGCCTCTGTCCACGTAGCAGTGACAGGGAAGGCCCGGGTCTTTGGTGTGGAATCCTGTCTTTCTTAAGGGTTTCCCAGGCAGGGGCTATATCTTCCTGTTTTAGTCTTTAAGAATCATTTGAAATGGTGTGTGTGTGTGTGTGTGTTTATTTCTCAGCTTTTAACCTTGGCAACTTGTGCCTCTTAAGTACTAATTACCTCTTGGGCTCTGACAATTCTGCTTTCTTAAAACAGCCTCCTCAGGCCCCTCCTGTCTGTGAAAGGCCAAGCGTGTGGACGTCTCTATGCGGAAGGCCTCTGGACAGCATAGATTCCAGGTATAATTAGCCAGGGAGGGTGAGGCTCCAGGAGGGGACAAGGTGACTCAGGGCTGGCAGCCACAGCATCTCCAAAGCAGAGCCCTGGTGCTCAAGGCAGAAGGTGCTGCAGCAAGATGCTGGCCTAGCTGCCTCCTGTCCCCTCTGGCCTAATGAGAAGAGACAGTGCTGGCTGAATGGGGGCAGGCACTCTGTGGGTACTGGGCAGGCCCTTCCCTAAGCAGATGACAGCCCACTGGCTCCTTAGTGCTGGAGGGGAAATTAGCTTCCTCCCAAGCAGACAGAGCACACTGTACACGCACGCACTAAACTCCCTACTCTCTGGGACCAACCTTGGTTTTCCCCCAAGACAGAGCACAGGTATGTGTGTGTGTGGGGGGGCAGGGTGTGGGGGTAGGGGGGCTTCAAGAGGTGTGTAGAGTCAAGGCTGGCCCTTTAAGGGTGGGGTTGGTACCAGAGGCATGTGGGAGGTGATAAGAGCCATTCAACTCTCTCTGCCACCCCCAGCCCCCCTGCAGTGTAGGGTAGATTAGTGGTTAAAATCTGTTGGTAATCAGGCAAACCTTAGTTCAAATTCCAGCTCCACTTCTTCCTAGCTGTGTGACTGTAGACAAGTTACTCAACTTCTATGAACTTAAGTTTATGTAAAGTGGGGGGCATAGCAGAAGTGACCTCCCAGGATGGTAGCAATGGCTTGATGAGACTGTGTTAGTCTGCTAGGGCTGCCGTGACAAAGTACCACAGACTGGGTGGCTTAAACAACAGGAATTTAATGTCTCACAGCTCTGGAGGCTGCAAGTCCATGATCAAGGTGTCTGCAGGGTTGATTCCTTCGGAGGGCTCTGAGGAAGGATCTGTTCCAGACTGCTTTCCTTGGCTTGCAGAAGACCATCTTCATGTCATGTGACATTCTCCCTGTATGCACAACTGTCTCCAAATTTTCATTTTTTATAATAAAAGGACATCAGTTGTATTGGATTAGGGCCCACCCTAAAGACCTCATTTTAACTTGATTGCCTCTGTAAAGACCCTATCACTAAATAAGGTCACATTCTGAGGTGCTGAGGGTTGGGACTTCAACATATGAATTTTGGGGAATAGGGGCACACAATTCAACCATCACAGCGATATTGCATGCACAACACTTTGTTCAGGGCGGAGCACAGAGTAAGCATGCTATAAATCATCACTGTCGTCGTTGCCACATCCCTAATCCCTAACCTCCAGCCCCTTCTAAAACATGCTCTGATTCAGCCTCAATATCCTGCCTACTCCCCAGTGCTCACCACTCTATTCGTTCCCATCCTCAACTCTATTTCCCATCCTCCCTGACCCGAGATGTCGATCACCATCCCCAGATGGAAAAGGATCACTGGTGAACGTGTGACAAAGGTTGAGGTCATTGGGTATGTAGACCACATGTCCAGGCTGCTGGTCTGAGCCTAAGTGCTGGCTGGTAATCGAAACCTGCATCTTGTATCGCTGATGGCCGTACCCTGGGACTTGTTTACCTCAGCCTCTAGAGGAAGATGTGGATGATGGTTAAGAATTTGGACCCTAATATCCATTACCTCCTAGCTCAAGGATTGGCAGACTATGGCCTGATTCCTGTAAATAAAGTTTTATTGGGACAGTTATGCCATCTATTTACATATTACCTATGGCTGCTTTCATGCTGCAAAGGCAGAGTTGTGTATTTGTGGCAGAGATCAACCACATGGCCTGCAAAGCTGAAAATATTTACTATTTGGCCCGTTATGGAAAAGTTAGCCTACCCCTGTGGTAGCTTTATAACCTTGGGCATATATCTTAACCTCTCTATGCCTTGCTTTCCCATTTATTAATTGGAGGTGGTGAGGGTACCTTCCTCATGGGGGTGTTGTGATAATTAAATGAGCTAATACATATAGTGCTGCATGGGCTGTTGGTATTATTATTACACAGCCACAGCCAAACTCCACTGACCCAGAGCCACATGCTGTCACCTGGGGGTGTAATCAGGGCTAAAGACCTGACTTCACAGCCTTGGAGGAGGTACTTGGCCTCTCTAAGCCCATAGCATCTTCCTGCCTGAGATCTGCCCTGGCTACTTATGGTTTGTATAGATAGGTGTATGGTGGTGCCTCTCTGGTTTTTATTTCCACTTGCCCCATCCCAGGCCCTCACACTTGCCCTAGTTTCTGCCATCCCATTCACCAACTATTTATTGACAACCTATGATGTGTGCATAGAGGCTTGAGCTGGGCATTAGTGGAGCTAGCGATAAATACGACATCCTCCCTGTCCTCAAATTCATCCAACTCCTTCTGCTCCTTATATAACTGGGTGCCTGGTAGAGACTTGGGCCTTACAATTTTTGAAGCTGAAAACTTATTTAAAAAATTTTGTGCTGTTTCTGTCTTTAAGGGTGGAGACTGGAATTTACCTTTAGGGCAGACTGTCTCTTTGTTCTTGGCAGAACCTCTTGAGTGGGCCCTTGTAGTTATGTAAATGAGAAGCAAGCTTCTCCCTGGTTCTCAGAGAAGACCTACATGCAATTGCTTCAGACTGCGATGTTAGGTGTATGGCTTAGTAATGTAAATCAGGAGGGTATTTTAGCGGAACCATGCCTCTGCAAATTATGTTTCCTTTAGAGAAATGTTTCCTTTCTAATTCTGGGTCCAGACTTCCTCATGCCTGTATTTGTACCAAGTTGGTGAGATTTTTCTGTGAGCAGTTGTATCTGACTGTACTCTTGGAAATCCAGACTTTGGGAAGTGTACTGTGAATTCTCACGCAGTTGCCTTATTGGGGACCTGATGCCAGATTCCCTTGTGGGTGGGTGGGGATAAGTTTCAGTGGGGGTACCCATTTTGGGGCAGAATTTGAGGATTTGGGAGGTAGGTCTGGACTCCAGAGAGAGAAGGCTGCCTAGCAGCCAGGCAGGGAACTAGTCCAGAAGGAGGTTTTGAGGTCAGGGTTGGGTCTGGGGGTTCCAAGAGTGGCCACTTGGGGAAGCACCAGTAAATTATACTTTATGTTGTACTTCTCTCTCATCAGTCCCACACCTTCAATAAAGCCTTATCGTGGAACTTTAGTTCAAGTTTGTTCTCAGCAGTGATGTCGGGAATGGGTGGTGGTGGACTGGGGAGGAGATGACCCATGATTTAGAAGGAGCAGCCAATGCCGAGTGAGTGAATCAGAGGTGGACATCGGTGGTGGGTCAGGAGAGGACAGCTGGGCTCTGCAGCCTGGTGCCCTCACTGGAGACCACAGCACAGCAAGCAGACAAGCCAAGGGGCTCATTCTGGAGCACTGGAGGCTCTCCCTTCAGAAACTCTCAGAAGTAGCTGGAGGACAGGTTGAGGGATAAATTTTCAGCAACTAGGGGATGTTCTCCCAGATTAGGCAAAGACAGCCATCTGTCGCCCTTCGTTTCTTTGCCCATTAAATAAAACCACCTGGTAATGATCTGTACTTCTTTTTGTCTTGGAATATTTAGCTGTCACCTTTCCCCTGGTTGACACTCAGGATTTATGTCAATTTAATACCTGTTTGGCCTATTGATGTTGGACATGACAGACAACACTAAAATAATACCACTTGAGAGAGGCTGTAGAGAACAACCCAAAGCCTTCAGTACTAGGAACCGGGCGCCGAAGGCCACAGATGCCAAGAGTTCACATGGAGGATGTAGGAGGGGATCTCCCAGGAGAAGCATCCCTGAAATCGGGGCAGTAGTCATGATGGCAGGCAGTTCTCTTGGTGCTTGTCCTGGTCGGGAGAGGAGGTTGAAACTGAAGGCAACCAACTGTGTGAAGTTGCGATGTGAGACTCTGGGGTTTCTCTTTCTGACCCAAGCAGAAGATTCCGAATATCCACTTCTGAGCTCAGCAGGCAACATCTGTCTTCTAGATCCTATGACGGGCCCTTCAGTAAAATCTCTGGGACTTCCATGAGCTAGACAGCCCAGCTGTGTCTCCTGGTGCTGGTGCCAGGAACGCTGTCCAAGGGAGAAATGGGAGCTGTTCTTGGGTGGGAACTAGCTGTGTGTGGTGAGGCAGCACATGAGAAGCAAGTCCCCTCTGAGAGGACTTAAATGAGAAATGATCGCAGAAAAAAGAGCAAGAAGAGCCTGTAAGGAGAAGCACATTTAGTGCATGAACCGACCACTTCACACTCCTTTAGAGCCCTTAAAGGCACCTTCGCAAAGGGACTGCTTGAATCAAGTCACCCTGTATTTGGATAATTTAGGCCAACAGGCTGCTTTTACACAACTTGGGGCCTAA
>NW_007728493.1:76533-80962 GCF_000696425.1 Galeopterus variegatus
CACTCCTTTAGAGCCCTTAAAGGCACCTTCGCAAAGGGACTGCTTGAATCAAGTCACCCTGTATTTGGATAATTTAGGCCAACAGGCTGCTTTTACACAACTTGGGGCCTAATATGTAGGCACCTAGTATGTGCCAGCTCATACCTACAGGTGATTTGCACAGGTGGTCCCTGCCTCTGGAGGGGCCTTGGGGCTCTCCCAGGACTCTGAGCTGATCTAGTCAAGAAGATCCCCAAAGCATAAGAGGAGAAGAGGACTAATGGGCTGCAAGTCACATGGTCTGGAGAGAGAGGTGACCTAGCACAGTGGCTCTCAGAACCAGCCGAGATGGTTAGCCTGTGATTCCAGGGAGAAGGGAGCCGGGCAGAGCTGAAAGAGAGGCGGATGTGTCTCCTTGGCCCACAGGACGGCTGCAGGGCTGATGTCCTTTTTCTGGAAACAGCACAGACGAAGGCAGGACCTATGACTTGTCTTTTGAATAGGAATTAAGTTTTCCAGGAAAAGACATTTAATAAGTTTCACTTGGCAAGTCTGTTACCAATAAAGTCTTAACAAAGTTAATTAGACTAAACAGCAATTATCGTGTCTCCTCATTGTTCAATTATCTGCTGAACTGGTGTTTCCTGATTAATTTTCTGATTAAAATGTATTAAACAGAAAAGACCAGCAAATAGGCTCTGACAGGTTCCTGAGGAAGGCAGGATGCTGCCTGTGGGGGGCGGTGGGCGCTGGGGCCACTGAGGTTGCCCTTCGCCTTCTGGGCTAGGCGCCGAGGGCAGGGGGCGAGGGCAGGGGAGAGGAGCAGTGAAGGGGGTGGTGTCCTGTCCTTAGACACCTATCAGCTTTATGACTTAGAGTCTTTTTTCCCCAAATCTGGACTTCCTCCTACCTGGAAATGGCATCTTGGCAAGTGGCACCTGGAGGTGTGTGGCAGAAACCTGGGAGATGTTCTCAGTCTTCCTCCCTTCCCCCGTTGTCATAAGACCCCTTCTTTGCCAGCTAAGGATGTACTATAATAATTTCCTTACAAATGTCCTTAACTCCTTTCCTAGCAAAACCCTAGTCCTGGCCGATCCTGGCTAATCTTGTCCATTGGTTTTCCCCAGATCTGCACCCAAGCCTCTGGGCATTGCTGGGGAAACCCTCACGACCCTGCTGCCTGGTCTCCCCTTGAATGCACGACCACAAGCCTGGGGTGGACATACGATGCTGCCCAGACACGCCATGCGTCCCTTCCCCACTCTGAGTCTCTTGCTGCTCAAGCCCCCTCCCCTCCCCACCTCGCTGTCAGCGATGACCTTGCCTTGTACTTTGTTGAACCACAGAAGCAATCAGACAAGAACTCCTCTGTCTTCCCATCACTGAATTGACAAACCTCCCACTATGACAATGGAAGACGTGTCCCAAGTCTTAACAGAGGCCGACCCCTGCCCTCAGGCCCCGGATTCCATTCTTTGTCACCTTCTCAAGGTCTTTGTTCCTGTGAATATCCTCTGTCTTTCCTGCATCATCAGTTTCTCCCCTCTCAACTGGATCATTCCCATTAGCATACAAAATGCTGTTAGTACCTCTCATCTTAAAAAAAAAAAAAAGAAAGAAAAACTCCCTTTGAATAGCACATTTGAATGATGTCTGATACATTTCATGATCATCATAAAAATATAAAACAGAAGTTCCTTCCTTTGATCCCACGCCCCACCCAGCACTGCGCATCTCTCTGCTGTCCCTCACCACAAAACTTCTCAAGGGTCTTGTCTGGATTCACTGTCTTCACTTCCACCTCTCCCATTCTCTCCTCCACGTACCTGAACTTGGCTTCTGTGTTTATGACGCTGCTGAAACNATACATTTCATGATCATCATAAAAATATAAAACAGAAGTTCCTTCCTTTGATCCCACGCCCTGCCCAGCACTGTGCATCTCTCTGCTGTCCCTCACCACAAAACTTCTCAAGGGTCTTGTCTGGATTCACTGTCTTCACTTCCACTTCTCCCATTCTCTCCTCCACGTACCTGAACTTGGCTTCTGTGTTTATGACGCTGCTGAAACTGCTCTTATCATGGTCAACAACAACCCACATGTTGTCTGATCCACTGGTTCTTTCTCCTTTCTCTCATCTTACTTAACTTGTCAGCAGCATAAAACACTGCTGACCCATTGCTCCTGCAAACGTGATGCTCTCAGGCTCCTCGGTTTTCCTCCATCCTCACTCACTGCTACTTCCCAGTCTGTCTTGTCTTCTCCTCTTCCACTCAACACCCGAACCCCTGTTCATATTCACAGGCACACAGTTTATGACCCACAGACACACACTCATCTATTCATGTAGCCATCCATTCATTCATTCAGCAAACGTTTACTGGACCTGACCTTGAGAAGCTCAGTTTACAGTCAGAGAGGTGCAGTAGTGTTTTGTTTTTGTTTCTGTTTTTATTTTTTTTGCACTTATTTATCTGCATATTTGTTTCCTTCTTTACACTGAAAGCCTCATTTGGTTTTATATCCCCAATGCCTAGCTTAATAAATGTTTGGTGAACACAGGTAGATAATTATGAAACAAACAAGCAAAGACTACTGAGGGAGAACCTGAAGCAGACCTAACCCAGGTTGAGAGGATCAGGGAAGACTTCCTGGGAGAGGTGATGTCTGAACTCAGGTTTATTTATTTTCTGCCTTTTCCCCTCAGATTGTGAGCTTCTTAGGGCAAGGACTCTGTCTTATTCATTTTTGAAAATCTGGGCTAGCATATAATATAATAATGCTTGGCAAGTATTAGTTAACTCAAAAAATTTTTCCGAAATTTTTTATATTGTGGTAAGATATGCTTACATATTATTTTTATACATAAAATTTACCATGTTTTTAAGCATACAGTTCAGTGGTATTAAGCGTATTCATATTGTTGTGTGACTATCACCACCACACATCTCCAACTCTTTTTCAACTTGCAGAACAGAAATGTTTTTTGAACGAATGCTTGACTATCCTTTCCCTTACTCCCTGTTCCTGTACATCCACCCATACCTAGTTTTTAAGGCATTTCAGTGATTCCGATTAAGCACAGCAACTCTTTTCTTTTTTTTTTTTTTCTTTTTGTCTTTTTCCGTGACCGGCAACGGATCACAACCCTCAGTGTTGCGCCTGTACCGGACCGGGACCGGCAACGGGATCGCAACCCTCGGTGTTGCGCCCGCACCTCGCTCAGCCAGTGAGCAGCCGGTCTGTATGTGGGATCCGAACCCTCGGTGGGAGCGCCGCCGTGCTCCCAAGCGGCGCACTGTAGCAGTGCACCACCGGGCTGGCCCGCACAGCAACTCTTTTCTAAAGTGAGGCTTAGCCACACTGTGCACAAACAGACAACATGACTTAGAAATCTACCAGGAATGATTAGATTTGGATGGAACCACGTGGCACTTTGCCTTTCAGCTCTTCATAAATTAAGATGCTCCCCTACCCCCAGACCCGGGAGGATTTTATCTTATCAGTTCTGCCACTGAGTTGGAATTCTAAGTTGGTCCCTGATATCTGAGCTTAAGGGTTCTAATTGGAATCTGGAGGCTGATTAGTTGTGTGCTCCCTCCCGTCTACTACTTCCTTCCTCCCTGTGTTAACTGTGTAGGTATCTGTCTCCCCTACCAGATTACAAGCTCCTTTGAGGCCAGAGACCGTACCTTAGGCATATTTGTATTTTCTACAGTGCCTGCCACATTGCAGGCAGGCATCAATAAACGGTTGTTAAATAAATAAATAACCAACACTGAACGATTTATCCTAATTAACTCCTTGAAAGTAGTTCCCTTAGGATGGATTCAATATGTGGTTTCTCCTATCGTCTAAAAGGCTTACCTTTTATCTACACCAAATCACGGTTATTCTGGTTTCTGCACTGTTGGTCTTCTCCATAAACTGTCTGTGCAGTTTCTCTATTGATGGTTTCTCCATTGAAAACTATAATGTCCTGGTTGATTGCACCCCACAGACTTCCTTGTCTCCCAGATTGACTTCTGGGCATGCAGGTTTGTTCTCATTGACTCCTGGGAGTAATACTGGGGTGTGATTGAGATAGGATAGTGTGATGGTTGTAGGCTAGGAAAACAGGACAATCTGAGGGTGTTCAATGCACAGGAACCCAATGTGGTGCCTGAGTCAGCTAGCCCTGGCCGTGAGGGGCCACCTTTGCCTTGGTGTCAGTGGCCTAAAATATATATGTGTGTGTATATATATATAATTTTTGGCCTAAAATGTTTTGGATTGTGTATCTTCTTCCATCATAAAGCTTGGGCCCAAATCTCAGCTCTTAGCATTTCAGTGGGAGGCAGATTGCCTTAAAGCTTCAGTGTTTGCTGGTAGAATCAGAAGAACGATTGAGAGAGGATTTACCTTGATGCTTAGAGCTGAGTTGGTCTAGATCAGCCACCAGATTCCTGT
>NW_007728493.1:81395-88821 GCF_000696425.1 Galeopterus variegatus
AACCCTCAGCGGGAGCGCTGCTGCGCTCCCAAGCGGCGCACTCTCCAGTGCGCCACCGGGCTGGCCCTCCTTTGAGCTCTCTTACCTAACCTCACAGGAGAAGAGAGAAACTCTATGAAGGTTTGCTTGACCCCTTTGAAGCCCTGTTCGGTGGGACTGTGGTTCACCACACTGACCCTGACCTTGAGCGCCACAGAGCAACACCTCTCTTCAGGAGTTGAGGAACACAGTGGTTGGGAAGTTCCCTGATTTTGCCTAGAGGCCAGCATCGCCCTTCTCACATCTCCAGACTCGGGGCCCAATTCAGTCCTGGAGAAGGGGAGATTTAAGAAGCCCCTTTTTAGGATTTAGTGCCCCAAAGACTCAGTCTAATCTTGAACAGAAGCCCTTTGCTTAATCCTGAAACCATGGCCAGCTGACTCAGTTGATTAGAACACCACCCTGTAACTCCAAGGTCAAGAGTTCAGATCCCTGTACTGACCAGCCCCCAATGAAAAAGAAAATCCTGAAGCCAAGCCCTAAGATTGCACATGACATCTGGGGCTTATTTTGCATGTCCCTCCCTCCCCACCGTATGCTCTGACCTTGTACCCTAGTCCTCCCAATACTGGGGCCTTACTTGGCTCAGACCATCCTTGTGAGTATGGGGTGCTCTGTCTCTGAGCCCAGGGCCCTGAGACCTTGGGCTTCCTTACTCTCTGTGGGGTCTTTCACTTGCCAGTTCTGCTCACTGGTAGAAGCCCTCACTGTCTCCTCCACCGTCTGTGGCTGAACTTGCCTGGATGACTGCTCACTCGCTGACTACTCGTTAGCCCTCTCTCTATCCCGGTCACCCCTCACATGGACTGACTTATTTCAGTCAGCCTCAGCCCAGCTTGTGTGCAGGCTTTCCTGCTCCTGGGTTTCAAGCTCTTCTTCTGATCGATCCTGCATGAAGACTAACTAGATGTAGACACAACTGCCTCACTCCTGATCATTGCTGTACTGTTTGGTGTCACCCAGATAGCAACTTAAAATAATGAAAAGCTTTGTTTTTTCAGTATTATTGATTTACTATCAGTCATTTGTCCCCAAAGAAAAACTATTTAAAAGTGGACTCAGACTCAGCAATAATAGGAGAGGATAGTAATGGCCCTGTTACATGGAATAAAATATGATGGCATGCTGTTATTCCAGATTTATGTCTAAGTAATGTAATTGAGTTTTGAGATGACCCAGGTGTATTTGCTCATGCCATAGCAGTTTTGGAGACAAGTTTTCTTTGTTGAAGACCAGTTCGACGAGAATAAGTAAGGTTTAAGAGGCGATCATTTCATCCATTTGTAGGTTCACTCATTCATTCATTCATCCATGCACGTGTCCACGCATTTGTTCATTCTACCAAGCACTTTGAGTGTCCGGCACATCCCAGACAGTGGCCTAGGTGTCAGAGACTCAGAAGTAAATGAACAAGGGTCTCAACCTCAAGGAGCCATTGTTCTAGAAGAAGAGGCCGATTATTACAATGCAGCAGGTGTGGCAGCTGGCCTTGAAGAGCCCCAGTGGCCCCTGGCTCCTGGTGTTCACGCCCTGGTGTGATCTCCTCCCGCTGTGTGTGGGCTGGACCTGGGCATCACTTGAAACAAACAGAATACAGCAAAGGTGATGGGCTGTCACTTCTGAGATTAGGTTACAGAGAGACTCTGGCTTCTGTCCTGGGGGCCCTCTGACTCTCACTCACTTGCTCTGAGTGAAGCCTGCTGCCATGCTGTGAGATCTTCTATGGAGAGGCCCATGTGGCAAGAAATGAGTATCTCTGGCCAGTAGCCAGGGAGGACTTGAGGCCTGCCCATAGCCATGTGAACAAACTTGGAAGTGGATCTCCTGAGGCCTAACACCAGCCATGCGAGTGACCTTGGAAATGGATCCTACCCTCCTTGCTTGTAGCATCATGAGGGATTCGGAGCCAGATGCCCCTAGCTAAGCCACACCAGGATTCCTGATGCACGGAAACTGTGAGATAATAAATGCTTGTTGTTTTAAGCCACTGACTTTTGGGGTAATTGGTATGCAGCAATAGATACCTAATACAACACGGTGCTTTGCTGGAGAGATGAACCGTGCACTGTAGGAGGAGAGAGGCAGGAGTGATCAAATCCACATGGAGAAGTTGGGCAAGGTTTTCCTGAGGGGGGGATGGGCTTGCAGCCACAGAAGATGGCCACAGTAATTGGTGGTGATCCATCCTCCCTGTCCTTTTTCTCTTGTCACCATTGCACAACCTCCTAGCTCATCCCCTAGAATCCTACACATTTTGCAAAGAATCTGAGCCACATGTCCCATCGATCTGGGCCAATGCACTGTTGGTATAAAAGAGATGTTGGTGGTCCCCCTGCTGTCCCCACACCTCTCTTTCAGCTATAGTGGCCTGGCTCTATCCTGGCTATCTCATCTGGATCACTGGATCCCAATCTAGCTGTCTTTTCCCCAAAAGGGGCCTCAGACATTTCCATCTTTCGTTTGCAAAGTCTCTGCTCAGCACAGCTTGGAACATCTCCCTGTGCTCTCCTCAATTAAAAATGACACAGAAGTAAAGGAGACACATAGCTCTTTGAAAAACCTTCCAGATCCAAACTTTTTAATGAAGACAGAATATAAAGAGCCTGTCTTATCTCTCCGATGCGACTCCCATGTGCTGTAATCAAGCAGAATTAATTAAAAGCAATCAAGTGGCGAGTTGGCATGGGGGCCTGCGGCACGAGTCTTTCATCTTAGCCACATGAGTGCTGTCCCTGAGGGGGTGGGGCTGCAGGCAGGAGAGTGGGATGGGCCCGGCACTTGGGGAGAAAACCAGCTCGCCCTATAAGCTTGCAATGCCAGGGCATGACCCGTACTGCTGGAGGGAGTTCAGTCCGACTCAGAGAAGCATTCCTGCATTGTTGTGGGTGAAGTGTCCAGACCAAGGTTTCTTAACCTCTCAGACTATAGGCATTTGGGGATGGATATTTCTTTGTTGTGGGGCTGTCCTTTGTATTATAGGAAGTTTAACAGCATCCCTGTTCTATACCCACTAGATGCCAGTAGCAACCCCCTCCCCAATTGTGACAACGAAAAATGGTTTCAGACATCACCAAATGTTCGCTGGTGGTCATGGTATGTGCATGTGTGTGTGTGTGAGGTCGGGGTGGTGGGAGGTGGGGTGAAAAATTGGTCCCTGTTGAGAGCTACTGGTTCAGACTACAGTTTCCTTCAATAAAAGTGCATTGTGTCACTTGGACTAGGACATCTTTCAGTGGCTCTTGGGATACTGGGGTAACTCAACAATGATGAAGACTCTCTGGCTTGCAGTAACTTGGAAAATGTTTTGATCCCTGTGGGGCCAAAGAGCCAGTCATGTGGAGGCAGGCAATGTGAAGCCTTGAGTCTAAAGGGGAATGATTGTCCCCAAGACTCATGTAAGTTGCAAGAAACCCCTCCCCCTGGCAATATTTTACAATCACTGCCCAGCATTGCACAGTCTCTTCTAAGGTCAGCCACCTCCTCACACTGCACATTTCCCGGTACAGAGTGGTGAATGGGAGTGGGGAGGTCATGGTGGTGGGATGTCAAAGGGCTTTTATTTCCAATTTAGTGTTTCGTTCTCACTGGTCCCCTTCTGTCTCTTTGCTCACAAGTATCTTATGAATCCTGGGATCTTTGGCACCTGTCATAACCAAGGCAATGAGCTTTGCTAGACTTTTCAACACCAGGAGTATGACCCGGACAGCCCTGTCTTGGTCCAGCAGCAGTGGATTAAGTGAATGAAACCATATCCTACATAACAACTAGGAAGGAAGAGAAAGCATGCTAAGGCACCAAGGGAGAGCTGGCTTTCACCCAGTGGCCCCATTTATTAGGTAAAGAAAGACAGAGAGTTGAAACACTGCTTAGTGCAGGGTGGTAGGGCTGAAGCTTTGCCCATTCCTAAAGAACAAAAGAGAAGTTTTCACCTAAGCTTCTTTGGGGCTGCTTCAGCAGAGGGTCTATTAGAGTTCCCTCTTCTCATGATTATCTATCTTTTTAAGTCTCCACATCAGACTGGATGCCTACAGGATGGGGGGAGATGTGGGAGAGACCATCCTTCCCAGATATCGACAGAAGGAATGGGTGGTGAGGAGGCTAAGCATTTTTAGAACCCCCGTTATGTGCTGGGCACAATGCTCATATTTCATTCACCCTAACAGCCCTGAGAGAGAGATGTCATTGTCTTCTTTTACAGTGGAGGAAACTGAAGCAGTTGGGGAGTGGAAGAATCAGGATTCAACCCCAGTCTGCTGGTTCCAAAGCTTACGGTCGTCTGGCTGTCAGCTCCTTTACTTAAGCTCATCACATAGGTTTAAGGATGTGGGTCTCAGAGCATGTAAGGCCAGGGCTGATGATGAGAAGGCTGTGTTGTGGGATTCCAGCTCCAGAGGAAGCGAGGACAGGCTGCTCAGGCCTTAGGCTCTGGTCTATTTCTGGTCCCTTTTGGGTTTCTTTGGGGGTCAGGGCTTTGGTGCAAAACTGGGGTGCATTTTAAAGAATGAATTGGCTGGCACCTTTGCCCTTCCTGTCACCTCCCTGGGCCACACTGCCATATCTCTTCTACTACTTATTTTTCCAGAAAGGCCTTCTGCTCAGGAGTTACCCCCAACTCGTCATCCTCTGGTCAGGTCCCTAAAAGATACATTCACATCCTAATCCCGGAACCTGTGAATGTGACCTTATTTGGAAAAGGGGTCTTTGTAGATGTAATTAAGTTAAAGATCTCAAGATGAGATCATCCTGGATTATCTGAGTGAACCTTAAATCCAATGATAAGTGACTTTATATATGACAGAAGAGGAGCAGACACAGGGAGAGAGGAGGAGGCCATATAAAGATGGAGGCAGAGATTGGAGTGATGCAGATGGGAGATGGATTAGAAGGGGCAAGATTCCCAAGTACCTCCATCAAGCTCTGCCCTTCACCTCTAACCCCAGTGATCCCTCCCTGCGTGGGGAAAAGGAGGCACACGTGGGAGAAGAATTAGCACTCAAGGGAGCTAGCCTGAGGAAATCAGGTTCACAGTGGTGGACCTGTTCACTGGGGAAGCTCTTCAGGCATTTGAATTTTTATTTGTCACCAAGGTCTCTCTGCTAGTGGCCTATTTCCATGAAAGTCATCACAGAAATGGTTTTTTAAATCAGGTCAATTAAATTAAGCTTCCTTTTTCGTATTCTGGAGAGACCGGAGGTCAGTGACTCCAGAATGGGCACCGGCTAATGACTTGGGGGTCTGTGGACCCCTCTGCATAGCAGCGAGGCAATTAACCAGTGCTGGTGACTTTGTTCCGCCATGTTCACAAATGGAAACAGGAGCAGCTTTTNCTACATAACAACTAGGAAGGAAGAGAAAGCATGCTAAGGCACCAAGGGAGAGCTGGCTTTCCCCCAGTGGCCCCATTTATTAGATAAAGAAAGACAGAGAGTTGAAACACTGCTTAGTGCAGGGTGGTAGGGCTGAAGCTTTGCCCAGTCCTAAAGAACACAAGAGGAGTTTTCACCTAAGCTTCTTTGGTGCTGCTTCAGCGGAGGGTCTATTAGAGTTCCCTCTTCTCATGATTATCTATCTTTTTAAGTCTCCACATCAGGCTGGATGCCTACAGGATGGGAGGAGATGTGGGAGAGACCATCCTTCCCAGATATCGACAGAAGGAATGGGTGGTGAGGAGGCTAAGCATTTTTAGAACCCCCGTTACGTGCTGGGCACAATGCTCATATTTCATTCACCCTAACAGCCCTGAGAGAGAGATGTCATTGTCTTCTTTTACAGTGGAGGAAACTGAAGCAGTTGGGGAGTGGAAGAATCAGGATTCAACCCCAGTCTGCTGGTTCCAAAGCTTACGGTCGTCTGGCTGTCAGCTCCTTTACTTAAGCTCATCACATAGGTTTAAGGATGTGGGTCTCAGAGCATGTAAGGCCAGGGCTGATGATGAGAAGGCTGTGTTGTGGGATTCCAGCTCCAGAGGAAGTGAGGACAGGCTGCTCAGGCCTTAGGCTCTGGTCTATTTCTGGTCCCTTTTGGGTTTCTATGGGGTTCAGGGCTTTGGTACAAAACTGGGGTGCATTTTAAAGAATGAATTGGCTGGCACCTTTGCCCTTCCTGTCACCTCCCTGGGCCACACTGCTATATCTCTTCTACTACTTATTTTCCCAGAAAGGCCTTCTGCTCAAGAGTTACCCCCAACTCATCATCCTCTGGTCAGGTCCCTAAAAGATACATTCACATCCTAATCCCGGAACCTGTGAATGTGACCTTATTTGGAAAAGGGGTCTTTGTAGATGTAATTAAGTTAAAGATCTCAAGATGAGATCATCCTGGATTATCTGAGTGAACCTTAAATCCAATGATAAGTGACTTTATATATGACAGAAGAGGAGCAGACACAGGGAGAGAGGAGGAGGCCATATAAATATGGAGGCAGAGATTGGAGTGATGCAGATGGGAGATGGATTAGAAGGGGCAAGATTCCCAAGTACCTCCATCAAGCTCTGCCCTTCACCTCTAACCCCAGTGATCCCTCCCTGCGTGGGGAAAAGGAGGCACACGTGGGAGAAGAATTAGCACTCAAGGGAGCTAGCCTGAGGAAATCAGGTTCACAGTGGTGGACCTGTTCACTGGGGAAGCTCTTCAGGCATTTGAATTTTTATTTGTCACCTAGGTCTCTCTGCTAGTGGCCTATTTCCATGAAAGTCATCACAGAAATGGTTTTTTAAATCAGGTCAATTAAATTAAGCTTCCTTTTTCGTATCCTGGAGAGACCGGAGGTCAGTGACTCCAGAATGGGCACTGGCTAATGACTTGGGGGTCTGTGTGCAGCAAGGCGATTAACCAGTGCTGGTGACTTTGTTCCGCCATGTTCACAAATGGAAACAGGAGCAGCTTTTNATTAACCAGTGCTGGTGACTTTGTTCCGCCATGTTCACAAATGGAAACAGGAGCAGCTTTTGGGTCTGGGGCAGGATCCAGAACAGAGTCAATACTTTAGTTTACAATCACAGTAAAAACAGAATAACAGCCCGAATGGGGCTGTCCACTGCTTCTCGCTTGCTCGGATACTATGATATATTCTTTTGCCAGGGCTCCTTTATTCCGCAGCCACCTTCCAAATTTAGTTACCTGTCACCTGTCCCCTGGGTCGCTCCCAAGCCTCCCCACTGGTCTTCTGCTTTTCTTACCTTTATTGCCTGTCCTGTACATCACCCACAGGAAAGCCCCATCTCAGGCGCCAGGTAACCATGATTCCATGCCACATCCTGTTACCTCTGGGTCCACCTCTAAAGTCTTTAACCTGATATTCAGTCTCAGCCTTCAATCTCTCCCTTTTCTTCTGCTCTCTGCTCCTCTACTCCTACCAGAGCTGACACTCTGCCAGATCTTGTCCAAG
>NW_007728493.1:89677-100456 GCF_000696425.1 Galeopterus variegatus
GTACCATCTGCCTGCTCACTCACAGACAATAAAACCTCCCCTAGTGAATCTAATCAGGGCAGAGGTCTTTTCGGAGTGTCTGACCCTATGGGTGGGCCTGGAATGTCTAGCACTTTCTGCCTTTCTGCACTTTGGCCCACTATTTAGTATTTGGTGAGTTTCTGTTGAGCTGTCCTGAATCAAATCTTTCTCTTAACATCTGTCATGTAGCAGTCATCCACCCACCATCCAGCCACCTGCTCAGTCATTTGGCAATATTTTGAAGACCTATTATGGGCCGGGCACTGTGCTATGTGTTGGGTATACGTGGTGGACAAGACAGACTCTGCAACACCTTAATCAAGTCATTGTCTATAAGGCAGACAGACATGTAGATAGGACAGTATGATACAGGGTGACAAGTGTTCTGAAGAGGGAAGTACAGGGTGCTGAGATAACCCAAAAGCCACAGAGAAGCTCTGTACCCCTGCCTTGGAAGGTCAGGCATCACTTCCAGAGGAAGCAAGGCCTAAGCTGAGACTCAAAGAATGAGCACAACTCAGCCAGGTGGAAGAGATTACAGGTGAAGACTGTTTCCATTGAGGGAAAAGATGCAGAAGTGAGGGGGGAGTGGCGCACTGGAAAGCTGGGTGGAGAGAGCGTGTGTGTGTGTGTGTGTGCACACGTGCACACATGCGAGTGTCCGTGTGGGTGAGTGCGAGTGTCTGTTGAAGGTGGAAGTGTGAGATGAGGCTGGAGAGGCAGGTGAGGCCAGGATGTGCATGGACTTAGGAACCATGTTCAGGAGTTTGGACTTGCACATCCCAGCTGTGGGATAAATGAGAAAGGGAGTGGGAGGGTTTCAGTGGGGAGTGGCATGATCAGATTTATAATGTAGAAGAATCACACCGGCTGCAGGGTGGAGAATGGAGGAGGTTGGTTTGTTAGTCTCCATGACAGTTTGCCTTTGTTCTTTCCCCAAGCAACCCAATTTCTACGTGGGCTGGAGCCCCAGCTGAGGCCCTGCTATCCTGCTGGGCTCCTTCGTGGGGGCTGGACTCTGTCTCTTTTTCTCAGGTCTTGCTCAAAATGCAAAAGTGATCTGGATCCAGAATCCTGCCAGTCCAGGTATAGTCTCTAACTTTAGTGGACACCTGTCCACGTTTGGGTCTCTTGCATACTGATATGCCTGACTACTGGTCTGGGCCAACCTTGAGATAGCTGCACATCTTTGTATAATACAGTTTGGACCTTCGGCTGTCACTTCTTGAGTAGCAGCAACTCTATTTAGTCATTCATTCGTCTCAAACGTTTACCAATTATCTACTATGTCCCAGTGATGTGCTAGGCCCTGGGTACCCAGTGGTAAGCAACCCATCATAGCTCCAGTGCTCAGGGCAGTTGTGAGAGACAGATCTTCAATAAATACACATTGTTCTAACTGTGATTAAAGAAAATAAGGAGAACAAAGGGAACATGGTGTTGGTGGTTGCTAGGTGGCTCCATTTTGCTCCACCAGGCTCTCTCCCCACCCTTTTCCACCCTGCTCTCTGCCCTGGAGGCTGACCCGGATGGACCACGCTGATGGATTCTTTTGTCCTGTGGCTTCCAGCAGGGTGAGAGGAGGATGAAGTTGGGGTGCTTACTCTCCCGGCTTTCTCCACAATGGCTCGCCTGGGCGGGCTGCATTCACTGTCCTGCTCTTCATCCTTCCAGCCTGGGGGTGGTTCTGCCCCCGTCCCTTGCGGTCTCCCTTTGTCTTGCTCCAGGCCTTTATGAATAGTCCTTTTATCAAACCTCCTTGAATTATCCTAAAGCGAGTGTGCCATTGTTTCCCGCCAAGACCCTGACAGATGCAGATGGCAATAGAAAGCCTTTCAGAGGAGGTGACATTTAAGCTAGACTTGAGGGATGAGAGGAGCCAGCCATGTGAGGAACGGGGGAGGAGAGACACTCCAGGCAGAAGGAAGTCGAGTGTGAAAACTCCGAGGTGGAGAAGAGCTCGTGTGTTCAGGGCACGGAGAGAGGGGCTGCGTGTGCAGGGCACAGTGAGCGGGGAGATGGCGTGAGCTGAGATTTTCTGAATTTCATCCCAACCACAGCCACACAGCAGTGAAAGTCGTTGGTCTGCCTTCCTGGTCACCTTTCTCCTCCTGGTGGCCCTTACCAGAGGTAAAAATACTCATAATTAATGCTTATTGAGCACTTACTATGTTTCAGGCATTGTTCTAAGTACTTTGCATGCATCGATTCTCTTAATCTTTCAACAGTCACATGAGGGAAGTATTATTATCATCCATATTTTACCGATAAAGAAACTGAGGTTCAGAGAGATTGACTAATTTACATGAATTGCACAACTCATAGACAGAGCAGCTAGGATTTGCAGTCACGCAGTCTGGAGCCAGGACCTTACTCTTAAACACTTGCTATGACTCCATTAAACACATGATTGCTAAGTCCTCAGCCCCCACTGGTCCCTTATCTCACGTGCCTCAAAAACATAGTGGTTTATTGTATCTGCCAATCATTTCTAATCATTTCCTATATCTGTCCATTGTTGAATAAATTACGCATATTTATTTTGCCTTCTCAAATGTAAACTAGACTCCTTAAAGACGTAGATGGAGTCTTTTAATTATCCGCTACCTATAGAATCTTGTAAAGTGGAGAGCACACAAAAAATACTCAATAAGTGCTTTTCAGATGCTTGATTTAAATTAGACAGTGGGTGTAAAGAAATAGTGCCTGGAAAATAGAAGGTGTATTTAACAGATAGAACCTGTCACTGGTGCTTATTAGAAAGGAAGCAAGAAGGGAGACAGACAGTTTCCTAGTCAATTGTTAGCACCAAATTAAGCATAAGATCATTGGATCACCATACTAGGTCATCTCCATGGTGCCTACAGACCAGGATCTTGCCTTAATTTAGGGTGCTAAAGAGAAAATTAAGGGAGAACAGGCTTGTTTTCCTAGATGTCCAGTTAATGTCACCATCTTCTCTCATAAGCCAATCTATATCTGCAAGTTTGGGGATCCTATTTACATTTTCAGCTGCATCTCCTCTTGGGAGGATGAGTTCTGTAAGTTTGCTTCCTGCTGTGTGAAGGAGCACTTCCTTTGTTGATCCTGAATTTACCTCCGGCAAGTCTCAGGCTTCAAGATTCCTTTATCCTCCCCTGGGACAAGAACAATACCTGGGAATAGGTGAGCAAGTCCCTAGGCTCTGCCTCCACCCTGCACGATTCTGTTCATCACACAGAGAGACCTAGTGGTTTTCTCTGTTCTCATTTACTTCCAGACCTTTCCTTTTATCTCTTCTTGGTGCAGTGGATATAGTAGAATGGCCTTCCAAAGAGAATTTTCCTAAAACTGAAAGCAACTCAGACAGGAAAGAAGCAGAAAATGCAAACAAGTGTTGAAATTGTCAGGTGGCCTGAGCTTGAGCCCCTCCACGGAAGCAGAGAAGCACCTCCCCATATCTCTGTTCCCAGACACTGGGAGGACCATGTTCACTGTCCAAGGGTAGGCCTGCCCTCCACCTGACTTCCTGCCTGTCTGTTGGCCAGGTGGTCACTGGGGATCTTGCTGTTTCCTTGCATAGCAAAAGCTCATCTGCCATCCTGTCTCCTAAGCGAAACATTTTGACAGAGGAAACATTTTGGTGTTCCTGTGTCAAAGTGGTTATGTCAAAATGTAAAAAAACTTTTTAATGACCAAGTAATGTGCATTTTAGACATTTCTAAGCCTGTGTCAGTGTCTCTCTCCTTCTTGGAATTGTGCTTCATTTCTGAGTCTTACCCCACCTGACCTTTCCTCCAGATCTCTGCCCCGGGCCAACTGTCCACACCTGTAAACCCAGCCAAGAGTGTGGGGGGAGAGAGGAGGAGTCATGGGGTGGGGCAGCCCCTTCCAGAGGGTGTGAGTGGGGTAGGGAGTGAAATAAGTAGAGTCGGGGGTGTCAGTTTCACATATTACTTAGTTAAAAGAACAGCAGAAAGGCTAATTTTTTGTTTGGTCTCATGAGGATGTCATTGGCACCTACCAGGTGGTGTCCAAGTACACACGTCAAAATTTCATTCACCATGGAACCAGTGATTCTCGACCCCTGGCTGCACATTACAATCTGGTAGGAGCCTTCAAAAAGCCCGCTTCCCTTCTGCCTACTGTCCCCCTGCTCTCTGCCCCCAATCTGGGTGAATTAGAATTACATACTTTTTGAAAGCTTCCCAGATGATCTTAAAGCACAGCTAGGAAAAAGAACCACTGTCCCAATCAGTCACGCAACCTCTTGGTACCCACACACTGTCTCTCAGTCTGTACTTTTCAGGATGTCCACGGCTCCAGTGAGAGACAATGGGTGGAGCTGAGGAGCCACGCTGAAGACTTGTCCAGGAGAAAATTGATCTTGGGACACTGATCAATGAGCTCTGTGTTGTAACAGGTTTTTGTTTTTAATCATTTTACTGTATTTTTAGTATTGAGTTCCATTTTCCCATCTCAAGAGCACGCCTGGTTTATGCTTGAGTCATAGGGCTCACTCAAAACTCATTTATTAATCCCCTCGTTAAACTATCCCCTCATTCAGTCACTCATCCTCTAGTTCACTTATTCACTCTTCCACTCATTTATTCATCCACTCATTCATCCCTCTGTTCATCACATCTGTTTATTTATCATCATGCATCTACTCATTGGTTCATTCACTGATTCATTCCTTTCTCTTATTGATTCAGTTGTTCATTAGTTCATCTATCTGCCATCCACCCATCCATCCATCTGTCCATTCACTCTCTCAGTCATTTGCTCATTCATTCATTCCTTGTTAATGTATCCACTTTGCAGACATTTTCTGACACTTTCGAGACGAAGGCTCCTGAGCCTGGCTCTGGGGACACACAGGTGGATGCACATGCAATAGGGTTGTGTTTGGAGGCTGAACTTACTCACTATCTGGGGCCAAGAACCATGGCTTTTGGCTCTTCTTTGTGATCAGATGCAGTGACTTTTGGTGGGACACATTTTGCCATCCTAGTGAAAAGTCTTTTCAGTCTAAGGACTCTCTGAGGACTCAACCAGTGGGTCTCCTTTGGACAGAGAAAATTGCTCTGTAGTGCTAGCTGGTGGGAGGAATGGGAGAAGATGGGGAGTGACATTTAATGTTCCCAGTTTAGGGAAAAAAAAAAAAAGCTCTCCGAGCTATTTCTTCTTACAATGAAACTTTCATTTAAAGAATAATAAACAGGAGAAAACATAATAAAAAGGAATAAAATGGGCCAAAAATGTCACAACAGAGAAGGGTAAAAGCAGACTGCTGTAGTCCACACAGCATATAAAATAGCACAAGTGACAACCCCCAAGAGATGAGTGAGTCCTGATGGGTAGATTAAGCATAACGAACCTGGGGCAGGTGCAGGACAAGGCGGGCAACCTTCTGGAGGGGCAGGGATGTTGATTGGCGTTCACTTCAATGTTCTATGTATGGAGAATCTGGATGAGAGTTCTTGGGAGAAAATTCCTAACTCTTAGGGCATGTGTTTTACAGAGAAATTTATTCAATCATTTAACAAATATTGACAGAGTGTGTGACACGCTGCCTCTTTGCAGCTTGCTATGTTGTGGGGAAGACAGGCTCTTGGACAAAGAGTCACACCCAGGGGTGATGAGTGCTATGAGGGAGGAAGGACAGGCAGCTGCGGGAATGTCTAGTGGGATGAACTCATCTGAGAAGTCAGGGAAGGTTCCTGGAAGAAGTGGAGGTATAAGCAGTGACTTGAAGGTAGATATGTGTAAGGTAGTGAGAAAAAGTATGTGAAGGCAGAGGGTGAGAGAGAGCATGCTGTGCAGCTGGTGTGCATAGTGCAAGGGGAGAGTGGCAGGAAAAGGGGCAAAACCTAGAAGTGTCACTCATTCATTCAATCAACAAACCGTCACACATAGTCCAAAGCTGGGTGTTGGAAGTGGAAAGACAATAAGACACAGTTTGTGCCTTCAAAAGCATCTTATTGTTCAATGAGTTCAAATGAACAGACAGCAAAGGAAGGGTTAAGAGAAAATTGTTGAGGTGACGTCCCTGCCAAGGTACTGACTTTAATGCCTGACTCCCTGCTGTGGTCGAGGAAAGCACAGCCTGCTTAGTTTCTTGCGTGCATTCTTCTTGGGTGAAAGTGCTGCAGAATCGGGCTTTTCCAGCTCAAATGACAGGGTTTCCTGATGATCAGCTAACTGGGCCATCACGCTGTGTGTTGATTTTGTCATAGGTGGGACCAGGCAGGGAGCAGTGAGAGGAGGACAGAGGATGGAGAGCATGAGTTGAGTTGTCCAGATCTGCTACAAGGACAGTAGAGCCTGGTCGGGCCGGTCTTGCCATAAGTGGAATGGCCATATGGAGACACGGAAGGCCAAGGACTTATGGGGTGTTTGAATGTTGAGGTGTGTGTGAAGCTGAGTTACCACCAGAGAAAGCCCGGTGGCCTGTTTCCCCCAAGGCCTTACCAGGTTCATTTTCCTTGGTGAATTCACCCATGTCCAGGCTTCATTTTGGTCCATGCCCCAGAATTGCTCAAACTCAGGAATAATTGCCAGTGAACTTAAGCCAATGAACTTCATAAGAGTCTGATGACCAACATCAGACCTCACTGAGAAATACTGCCACTCAGGGGACTGGCTCCTTGTGTCTTCTGAGCAGAACATTCTCTTTGTGGCTGTGCCAAATGGGAAATTAAATTACAATTAGAAGGTGCTTCCATGCATCTGTCAGGGTCCAATGCTGGAAACAGAAACTCTGGATATTTGAAGAAGAAAGAGATTTATTTATTATGAGGAATTAGGTGTTTCCAAAATTGCTGGAAGGGTTGGAGGGGTGACTCTAAGCTGGGCCTCCAGGAGTGATTCCTAGTAGAAGGGATCTGTCATGAGAGCTGTTACCTTTGACATAATCTGGGAGATTTTGGTGGGAGACCAGGGGCTTGACCCTGAAATCACTGAGGTCAAGAGTACACAGCTGTAGCTGTAATCCAGGGCTGAGGAATCTGCTCCTGTTTCCACCACGATTGCCTGGACACGGAGGCATGGAGGCGACAAAAGCCTGCTGGTGTCTCTACCCACCTGCTTGTCAGCAGGAAGATAGCCTCTGCCTCACTTTCTCATGCAAGATCTCACCTGGGTGCATCTCTTTGGGGAAACCTACTTCTCACCCAGAACTCAATCACTCAATCTGCAAGGAAGTCTGGGAAATGTAGTTTTGGTTTTTTTAAAAAAATCTTTCCAGCTTTTTCAGTAGAGGAATACCCAGTAGGAGGAAGAGGTGGGAATAAATGTGAAAAGCCACATGACCATTTCCATCACATCTGGCTCACGTGGAATCAGCACTATAGGATTTACTCACAGGTTGTGAAAGCCAAGCGTGAAGCTAAGGCATCCTAAAGAGGCAGTCTCTACATTGTCCACAAATATGCCGTTGGAGACTGAAGGATTCGAGGCCATGGTCCATGGTGACCTGAATCCTCAGGGCCAGGATGGACACTCCAGTGTTCTCTAAGTACCTCTTCCTGTTCTGTGCCAGTGGCTGACCAGTTCCCATTTTGATTCACAGATAATTTCTTTAGCTATAACACTCTTGTCAAATCTTTTACATGACTTTGCTAATCTCAGAAAATGTTTGTTGATTTATTTGTACCATCTGTTGAATAAGCATGACTCGTGAGATGTAATCGTAAAGCAACTTTATTTTTGTCTCCCACTGTCCCAGTTTAAGTACACTCTGTGGGGCTAGTTCTTCTCTGGCATATGGATGAAAACTCAGCCAGGCTCCTGATGTCTACGGTTGTTATTATAAAAAGTCCTATGGATNTTCTCTAAGTACCTCTTCCTGTTCTGTGCCAGTGGCTGACCAGTTCCCATTTTGATTCACAAATAATTTCTTCAGCTATAACACTCTTGTCAAATCTTTTACATGACTTTGCCAATCTCAGAAAATATTTGTTGATTTATTTGTACCATCTGTTGAATAAGCATGACTCGTGAGATGTAATCATAAAGCAACTTTATTTTTGTCTCCCACTGTCCCAGTTTAAGTACACTCTGTGGGGCTAGTTCTTCTCTGGCATACGGATGAAAACTCAGCCAGGCTCCTGATGTCTACGGTTGTTATTATAAAAAGTCCTATGGATACTTTAAGATTTAACTATATTTCTAATTTAGTAATTAAAAAGCACAGCTCTGCAATCTTGCCTTAAAGGGGAGACATCTTCCCTCCTCCACTCAGGCCTGCGGGAGTCCAGAAGCTGTTGCAGAAGAAAGAGGAATGGTTGGCATTTTCTCCCTCTCTTCATCTAGCCCTTCTGCTCTCTCCCACCTTGCCAGCCACGCTTATACACCTCCAGGACTGGATGGGGGAGGGAGAACAAGGAAGGGGAGTGGGGAAGTCTTCACTTGAGTCCAACACTCTTTGGACATGGCAGGGATTTAAAGTGAATTCTTTCTTTCATGGGTGCTTTTGTGGGGCTTCGGAGGTGCCCACCTCATCACTGGGGATCTCCCACCTGCAGTCCCTGGTCTAGACCACACGCATCGCTATGTTGGCTGGTTGCCTTTTCCTGGGAACACAGCGGTGCCTCTGCCTTTTCTCTTCAGAGGTCTTGACCCTCCTTAACAGGACTTCTACCCTGGCTCCCTCTCACACTCGACTTATGTCAGATTTATGTGAAACTCTCGTCATTCCTCTGCTCTGGCAAGCTCTGGAAGTGGGTTACTTCCCAAACTGTGGCCCTCAGCTTTGCTCCACGGAGTGCTGCAGCCAGCCTCTTGACATCTGAATCTCTCAAGTGAAACTACAGGGTTCCCATATTAAATTCTCCAAGTGGTCTCTCAAAGCTACAGTGTCTCGATTTGGGGTCAGGAGGTAGCACCTGCGCACTAATTAGACTAGGCTAGGCTGTCCTGCCATAACAAACAGCCTCCAACCAAATTGGCTTAATACCAGACAAGTCCATTTCCTGCTCTCAGTCCACTGTGGATCCAGACAACCCTCAGGGGCAGTGTTGACTCTCTTCCAGGCTGCTTTGATCCTGGATCAATGGCACCTCCTTATCAAAAATGCTTCTAAAAAGTTCTGGAGGTGGACAGTGGTGTTGGTTGCATGACAATGTGAAAATACCAAATGCCACTGAGCCGCACATTTACAAATGGTTCAAATGGTAGATTTTAGGTTTGTATATTTTACCACAATAAAAAAAACGTTGCATGAGAAACGTTTTTAGTTTTTAGTAAACTTAACTTTTGCTTCATATGAGAAAATAATTTTTACCTTAAACTAGCTGCTAAGTATTCACTCAGATATTGTCAATATTATCTCTTTTCAGTACTTGGCATAAATATCAATAGGTTGAATATTTCTCATAGAATTAAATAATGAAAAAATTCTCCACAATTGCCACAGCCAGGGATGAGGGGCTGAGATGCCATAAATGATTCTGCCTGCAAGTGGCCCATTTCATTGGCCAAAGCAAATCACGTGGCCATCTCTAGCTTGAAGGAGTGAGTTGAAGTACAATCTTTCGGGTGCCCAAAAGTAGAGGAAAACCAGACACCGTGGATAGTTGCAGTGCCTCCTGTGGCCTCCCTCTCCTCCCCCTGGGTGGGGGTGGCATTCATAGCACAGCTCGCTCTGCAAAATTTGCTGCTANCTCCTCCCCCTGGGTGGGGGTGGCATTCATAGCACAGCTCGCTCTGCAAAATTTGCTGCTAAAATATTTCCACCAAATCCAACCCTTGATCCGTGCATACACCTGATGTACAACTGATTTTGACAACCTCCTTTGAAAATTCTGCATGTGGTCTAGCACCTCCTTTGAAATACGAGAGCTGTTGTCTTTGGGTGACCCGGCTAACACTTCCATTTATGTATTTGCTCGTGTTCTGTCTCTCCTACCTGAATGAAGGCCCTTGAGATCAGGGACCACATTTGTCTTGTTTGTAGGACTGCCCATTAGCCTGCATGCCTAGCACGGTATGGGACATGTTGTAGAGTCTCTAGAGCTATTGTAGACAGGAAGGAGAAAGAAAGGAGAGAGGTAGAGGAGGGAAAAAGGGAGGGAAGGAGATAGAGAAGGAGGAAGAGAAGGGAGGAAAGAAAGAGGGAGGGAGGGAGAGAGGAAGAAAGGAAGAGAGAGAGAGAAAAGCATATAGATGGTAGGATGGAGTTGAGTCAGGAAGCAGGAGACAGGCAGAAAACCAAATTCCAGCACTGGAACCAAAAATTAGACAGGGACCCAAAATACCAGGGGCAAAATCAGCACCAATNCAGCACTGGAACCAAAAATTAGACAGGGACCCAAAATACCAGGGGCAAAATCAGCACCAATGTTCAGAGATGAATCAACTCAGGAACAGAAATGAAATTAGGACAGAACGGTGAGGATTTGGTGATGATTGTGGCCGATGAGGCTCGGTGTTTCCTGGAGAGAAGGTTTCGTGTTCCTTATTGTCCTTCCATGGAAGGGAGAAGAAGAGAGAAATGGCGTTTGTTGGTGCCCGCTCTATGCTAGGCGTTGTGCCAGGTGCTGCCTAGGAGTTACCTTATTGAACTCGTGTGGGAACCCGATTATAAAACTGGGAAACTGAAGCTCAGAGAGGTTTGGTAACTATGCAAGCTCATGCAACTGATTGGTGCCCTTGGAACCCAGATCTGGGTGTCCCTGGTGCCTGGACCGTCTTCATTACAGAGAGATCTTTCTTAGTCCTTCTCTGAAGACAAACGACTCTGCTGCCCCTTTCTCTCTTTTATTTTTTATTTTATCT
>NW_007728493.1:100728-104218 GCF_000696425.1 Galeopterus variegatus
CAGCACTGGAACCAAAAATTAGACAGGGACCCAAAATACCAGGGGCAAAATCAGCACCAATATTCAGAGATGAATCAACTCAGGAACAGAAATGAAATTAGGACAGAACGTTGAGGATTTGGTGATGATTGTGGCCGATGAGGCTCGGTGCTTCCTGGAGAGAAGGTTTCGTATTCCTTATTGTCCTTCCATGGAAGGGGGAAGAAGAGAGAAATGGCGTTTGTTGGTGCCCGCTCTATGCTAGGCGTTGTGCCAGGTGCTGCCTAGGAGTTACCTTATTGAACTCGTGTGGGAACCCGATTATAAAACTGGGAAACTGAAGCTCAGAGAGGTTTGGTAACTATGCAAGCTCACGCAACTGATTGGTGCCCTTGGAACCCAGATCTGGGTGTCCCTGGTGCCTGGACCGTCTTCATTACAGAGAGATCTTTCTTACTCCTTCTCTGAAGACAAACGACTCTGCTGCCCCTTTCTCTCTTTTATTTTTTATTTTATCTCTTTTTTGAGAAATTCAATTCCAGATGGCCACTCTGCCAAGCGGATAGTGTAAGATGCTCTCTTTTCCATTCCTAACTGCGGAGATGTTGATAGCCATTGTGGGAGGAGGCATAAAACAATTTTAGGGTAAACCAGCCTGCTCCATCCATTTAGTCCTGGTTTCAAGATTCCTCCTGTCACTGGCTCCTGCACTGCCTCCTACACAGGATCTCCGGGCTTTCTAAGGAGATGGCTCAGAGTGTTTTCCAAGGCACAGTGCATGTAAAGAAAGATGCGTGTCTGTGCCTTTGTGTATGAGTGTGTGTTAGAATTGCTATGGAGTACTGTCCGGGAGGTGTGCAGGTGTGCTGAGTGTGAAGTGCGTGGAGGATGTGTGTGTGCTGAGTGTGAGGTGTGTGCATGCACAAAGTTGTTTACAGCTCACGTTGGAGGGCTGGTTAGTGCTGCTGCAGGTCCTCCTCAGGTGTGACAGCACTGCCATTGAGCTCCTGACCGTGGCTTCGCCAAGTGCCCAAGGAACATGGGGCCAGTTCACAGGGGGAGCTGGTGTTTCAGCTTGTGCTGGGCCCTGGCCTGTCCCTTACGCTAAGGTGGGACGTGAGTGAGGCTTGCTGACACACACAAACACACACACCCATGTTTGATGACTACATTTGAAGTCACCTGGCCAGTGGTGCAGATGATCTGAGAGTTCTGCAGGGGACACGTGTCTGTGAGATCTCCCTGGGTGCACGGGGGCCGTGGTGGCAGGAACATTTGTAGATCCTGTCAGTGTGAGACACATTACCACATACCATTGTGGCTGATATTTGACATTAAAAATTTTTGCAACACCCCATCCCCTTCTTTTTCGAGGTAGCACAGTCTCTATGGACCTGAGGGGAGAGGTCTCCCTCCTCACCCCTGACTTGAGGGTGATGGATATCTCCCACGTGGCCTCTCACCCCCCACATAGGGCTTCTCCCACCCTGCTGTCCCCAGGACCACAGCTCAGCCAATGGGGACCACGGAGGAGAGGAAATAGGAACAAGGTTTACGCAATGTCTTCAGGCCAATTCATCGACATGGGTGTTTTCCCCTGGGATTCAGGATTGAAAGTGCCACTCGGGTATTTGGGAGTGGTGTTAATAGTCAACTGCAGGGCTGGGCAAACTTTGCCCATGGTCACATTCAGCCCACTGTGTGGTTTTGTAGGCCTGGGAGCAAAGAATGGTTTTTACATTTTTCAATAGTTGAGAAAAACTGAAAGAAGAATAATACTTTGTGATATGTGTAAGTGATAAGAAATTCAAATTTCAGCATCCATAAACAAAGTTTGATTGGAGCACAGCTATGTTTATTTAGTTATGAATTGTCAATAGCTGCTTCTGCACCAAGGAGTTGCATAGTGCCAAGACAGAGGTAAGTAGCTGTGACAGAAACTCACTAACTGGCCCTTAACAGGAAAAGTTTGTCAACCTCTGGTCTACTAGAGCAGTTTTTAAACTTTAGAATCAGAATCACTTGGAGGGCTTTCTAAGTCAGATTACTGGGCCTCACCCTGAGTTTCTGATCCAGCAGGTTTGGGGTAGGGCCTGAAAATTTGCCCTTTTAACAAGTTCACTGGTGATGCTGATGCTACTGGTCTGGGGACCACATTTTGAGCATCACTTGTATGCCAGGTTGGCTAAGGTGAAGCTGGACCCGATGCCCTGCAGTTATTGAGATCAAAGTCAGAACTTCTCCGGCCAATCTTGATACTGTTGACATTTTGTGCCCATTACTTCTTTGTTATGGGACGCTCTCCTGTGCATTGCAGAATGTTTAGCAGCAGCCCTGCCCTCTACCTACTAGATGCCAGTAGTAACCCCCAACTTGCGGCAACCAAAAGTGTCTCCAGACCTTGCAAAATGTTGCCTGGGGGCAAAATTGTCCCAAGCTGAGAACTACTGCTATAGAGGAAGGCATCTAAAGGCTCAGTGAGATGAGAATGAAGAAATAGATCATTTATGTGCCACCTGCTCAGCCTCCCCCAGGAGGGCCTGGAGCACACTCCTTTCATTAGAGTATTAAGAAATGCATTGACAACCGGCACCAGGATCCTTGAAGAGCTCTGCAGGGACTCATCTGTAAGCTGGAGATGTAACTGGGATCCCTGGTCTCAGTGGGAATAATGGGATCCCAGCATTGCCAAGGCGAGCTGGTGGTGCTGAACCATCAGAGACGAGGGTGTGCACTTTCCACAACCCAAAGTAGTGATGTTCACCTCGAACTTTCATCAGATTGCTCCCCTTCCTATCAAGCCAGCTGCTTCTGGGAGACTGGCAGGTGGGAAGCCCAGTGACTTTCATGAATTCTGCTGCTCTCTCGCCAATGCATTTCCTAATTCTTTGCTGAAACAAAAGCCCTCCCAGGATATAGAGTTTGGGTGTGACTGAGCAGGTTGTGCATGGAGTATAGACTTGCCATTCCTGCCCATGGCACTTCTTCCAGAACCGTCATTTCTAGACTTACAGAGTTCCTTATCTATCCCTTTGGTATCTCACACAACAGTACCTCCAACCGGGGCACACTTTTTAAGGCAAAGGAGTAAGACAGTGAACTCAGCTTCATGGAATTCCCTAAGCCTTTAACTTTTTTTGTGGCAGTTACAGACAAGATCCTCTTTTCTAGCTATTTAGAAATGGATGATATAATATTATAAGCTCTAGTCAGCCCAGAATGCCAGAACTTATTATTCCTGTCTACCTGTAGCTTTGTACCTGTTAACCCACCACTTTCCCCCCACCTCTGGTAACCATTGTTCTACTCTACTTCTGTTAGAACCACTTTTTTTTTTTTTTTTTTTAGATTCCACATATGGGTGAGATCATGTGTTAATTTGTCTTTCTGTGCCTGGCTTACTTCACTTAACATGATCTTCAGTTCCATCCATGTTGCTGCAAGTGACAGGATTTCATTTTTTTATGGCTGAATATTATTCCATTGTGTGTGTGTGTGTGTGTGTGTGTGT
>NW_007728493.1:104481-105102 GCF_000696425.1 Galeopterus variegatus
TGTGTGTGTGTGTGTGTGTGTGTGTGTATCTATCTCTCACAGTTTTGTTTATTTTTTAAAAATCCATTCAGAATTCACTGTTCTTAGCACATGGCCCATCACCGAGAAGCAGCTGGCTTGGTAATTTGGTGGAGGGGCCTGCTGAAAGGTCAGTTACCACACCAGCAGGGGGAGAGCATCTGCGAGGTTGGGGTGGGGTTCTACAGGGTGTGGTATGTGTCTTGAACCAGTAACCAGTGTCTGTTGCTGCCTCTCCTGCAGCCAGAATGCAGGGGTCGGAGCCCCAGTGTAGAGGTTGGGATAGTTCTTCCACTATTACACCCAATAACCTACTTGAAGATTTTTTGCTTGCTTTTTCCTTGACTTTGGGCTTCAGTGGTATTAGAGGCTGAGAGAATCTCCTGGCCATTCTGGGATCCGTGTGCAGCTGAACGGCTGAAGAGAGCATCTCTGTACTGGCCAGGAGAAAACTGGTTTTCAACCACACAACAGGACAAGAAGAACTCTGTTGGAACCCTGGGGTCACTGGGACATCTCTCAGCAATCCCTCGCTCAATAGTCTTGATCGATGGAAAACTATGCAACCTAATAAGACAAGACCACCGAAGACTCAGATCTCAC
>NW_007728493.1:105338-116966 GCF_000696425.1 Galeopterus variegatus
CTTGATCGATGGAAAACTATGCAACCTAATAAGACAAGACCACCGAAGACTCAGATCTCACAGGCATGAAGGGCTGGATCACCCCACAGGGCAATAAACCTCATCCAGCCGAGGCGTTCTTAGAGACCATGGGGAACACAGATTGGGTGGTGGAGATGGCTACTATGATTGCCAATTTGGGCCTCACGTCCAGCTATAAAGGGACAAACAGTAGCAGCTAAGCTTCTTGTCAGCTTTTTCCTCCTCCTCCTCTACTACCTTATATGAAGAGTGTAGGTGGTGGCTACATTTTGTGTTTCAGTGGAGAGTTTAACTGGACTGACATCACCCTGCAATGACACAGAGGCAGATGGACTTTGGGTGTTCTCTGTTTTGAAGACATGAATTTTTGCCCAGAAGAAGAATGACCAGAGTGGAAACTACACAGTAAAAAGGGCGGCTTGGGGCCGGCCCGGTGGCGCACTGGAGAGTGCACTACTTGGGAGCGCGGCGGCGCTCCCGCCGAGGGGTCAGATCCCATGTGGAGACTGGTTCCCGCTCACTGGCTGAGCTTGGTGTGGACGCAACACCGAGGGTTGCGATCCCATTACCGGTCAGTAAAAAAGACAAAAAAGAAAAAAAAAAAAGGGCGGCTTGTGCTAGACATCTCTCGTTGGCTTCTCCAGACCCTTCTGCTAGTCTTCTCCACTCTGCTCTGTGTCCCCAGAGGCTGACCTCTATTGATGACATCAGTGGGCTTGTTGTCCTTTGGGTTCCAGTTGGGCGTGGTCAGTGGGGGGTGTTGTAGGAGATTAGAGGGAGGGAAGAAAGTGAGGTCAACCTTGGGCTGGGTGACTGTGTCCCTCTACTGAAGATGGGCCTCCCTCTGCAAGACCCTTTCTTTCTGGATTCTAATAACCACTCCCTTCCCTTGTCTCTTTGCGTCTATCATGGCACCTTACTGTTACAAACCCCAGAATGTGGAACCATTCCTGTGGTTTCCCTACAATCTCCTCTTTCTTTTGTAAACAGCACCTTTATTAAACTCTTCTCAAATCACCCAATTCCTGTCAGGACCCTGGCCAGATTACACTGCCCTGGACTTTCAATCTGGAGCAAACAATGCTGAAAAAGAATCATGGTTGGGAATTCATTTGTGGTAGCTGTGGTGGTGCCCGGCAGCAGCCAGCAGTTGTGGCTGGTGTCAGTGGTGTCCTGCTGTACTGGCCATAGCATTTTGTCCTGGCCAGATCATTTCCTGTGTTTTGGCCATTGGAGGAGCCCTTGGTTCTTGCTTATTTTTCAACCCTGATCCCCCAGCCTCCTAATAATTTTGTGAGCTTCCAGTGTCATTCCAAGAAATTCTTTTTAAAACATTTAATTTAGCCAGAGATGTTTCCAATGCCTGCAACCAAGAATCCTGACTGATACAGCCATTGGAACAGATGTTTGACTTCTGGTCCAAAGCTTTGTTTTTTTTTTGGTCCAAAATGGAAGTGTGTGGAGCTCTTTAAAAGTGGCCAATTCAGTTTGTATGGACCCCTTTTGTTCTTTACCCTGGACGTTTCCCCTTCTTTTTACTTGGAATGTGGGCTGATGATGGAGGTACAGCTGCCATTTTGTTACCATGAGCTAAGCATGAACAAAAGGCCAAGAATATCACAGAAGTCTTTGCCTAGAAGTCCCCGAGCCCCTAGGTCAACATAGCAACAACATCTTTCCGAGGCTTTCTTCTTACTGGAGAAGAAAGAAAAACCCTGCTTGGCTTACGTCATTGTCTTTCACATTATTATTAGCAGAACTAATTCCTATAGTGCTATATCCTTTCATCTTTATGATAATCCTACCTGAAATTGGATTCTCTGTTTAACAGATGGGGAAACAGAGGTTCAGAGTAGAGAAGTGACCAGTCCAAGTCTACACAGATAGCACTGTGGAGGGGAACAAGCTGAGAACAATTGGTCATGAATACGTTGGGCCCATTCATTCAGCAAGAATTTCCTGAGTTCTTAGCTTGTGTCAAATCTGGGTGTAACATTTGGGATGGATACAACAGGGTCCTTACTATAGGGGTCCACCAAAGTGCTCCAAACAAGAGATGATGGGCAGCTGGGCAAGGAGGAGGGAGAGGGATGGACAGATTTAAAAGACATTCAGAAGGAAAAATCAGTAGGACTTGGTGATGGCTTGATATGGGGGATAGGGGTCAAAGAAGAGGGAGGTATTTGCAATGACTTCTAGATATCTGGCTTGAACTCTTGGGAGAAACATGTGGTCATTGCTGGGATAGAGAATGTCGAAGAGAATGCTGGGGTGGAGGGAGGCAGGTGGGGGACAGCTGGAGGGCAGGTGACCAGGAGCAGAATGGGTTTCTGAGGCAGGGCTGGGTAAGCATGAGCTTCAGGCTGTTGTCAAGGGAATGGTGACTGAGCTAGAGGTGAAAGTTGAGGCTGGTCTGGAGGCCTTCGCTGTTAATGCACCTTAACTCTTCAACCCCTGCAGGGTGCCCGAGCCCCTGGAGCCACAGGGGAGCAGCAAACGCTGTGCTCTTACTTTGGGCCCTCACAGAGGCCTTGGCAGGGCTCCCTTCCTCTCCCCAGCCACTTCCTGGGCTCAAATTCAGCATTTAGTCAATCTTCTCATTAGGCGGAGCGGCTCCATGGGTCTCCAGGATCACTCAATACAGTAAGTGAGCCAACCCCAGGGGTTCTTTTGGGTAAGGAGTACTTATGCCCGCCATTAGCCACCATTAGGACTGTATTTACTGCTTAATGATCACCTGCTATGGGCCTGGTGGGGCTGGACAGATGGAGAGCGGGTGGAACTTCCCACAAAGAGGGAATGCTCTTCTCCAGAGGCGCCAGAATTGAGGCTGCTCTGCCCCTCGGGCGCAGGATTAGTTACAGTTCACTGATCCGTCTTGGTTAGAAGAGGTAGGAATCTATGTCTGATGAGTCTATGGAAGGAAGGAAGGAAATGCTATGAGAAGCTAAGTCTCCTGTTTCTTTCCAAGGGTATTTGTGCTGTGTGTGTGTGCATGTGCGTGTGTGTGTGTGTGTGTATTTAAGGGAACCTGTTCTCTGATCTGAAGGGTCTGGATTCAGGGTTAGATATCCCAGTTTGTATAATCTAGATTTCTCCAGGATCTACCAATCTGTGGCTACCAGTGAGATCATGGGTAACAAAAATGACTAAGATTTCACTGCCTTGTGTCCCCACATTAGCCCCTGTGAAAAATCTCATGGTTTCCTGAGGCCTCCAGGGCATCTCTATGGCACTTCTGGACAAGCATGCTGCTGTATCACTGAGTACCACGATCTCCTCTATGGGGAGCTGCTGCTCCATTGGGCATGGCGGCCCCTGCACATGCCATTGCTCCTCTGCAGGCACTGGAAGCTTTGGGCACCGTTGTTGCTCTATAGCCTCCCCCTCTGCACTCCTGGGCAACGCTTTGAGCTCTGCTGTTGTTCTATCAGGCCCAGCAGTGCCCACCAGGGACCACCATTGCCCCACTGTTGCTTCACTGGCTCTGTTACTGCTGCCATCTCTGAAGGGACACAGGGTGCCAAACCCAAATGGTGGTCTGTGTTGCAGGTGGAGAGAAAGGGAGAAAGCCTCTTTTTTCTTGTGCTGCACTATCTTGGAGTCATCCCAAAGTTCTATAGAAAACAGGCCTTCCAGTCTCTACTTTGGTATATTATTGTTCAGCAAATGTCATTTCCTCTCTCCATACCTCTAGGATAGAAGTGTACTTCTCATCCATTAATGTTAGGCTTGGCCTTGTGACTTGCTTTAGACATTAGCAGATGTAAAGCAAGTAAAAGCTTGAAATGTGTTTGTGCTGTTGGACTTGCCTTCTTGGGATTTTGCCATTGCCAGGAGAACATGCCCTCCTGGATAGACCACTGGCCCAGAGGAGCAAGAGAACTGGGGAACAGAGCCAGACAAAGCAGACCCGTGGCTTGAGGCAGAGCTTCCCCAGTAGACCTGCAGATGCTTGAGTGATGAATAAATGCTTATTGCTGTGTGCCACTGAGTTATGGGATGGTTTGCAATGCAGCATTGTTGAGGCTATAGCTGACTGAGATAAGCTCTTTCCCCTCCAAGATCCGGACATGCATCCATGGAAATAGTTAAGGATGGGTTGGAGTTACAGCGACCACATAGTAATGAGAAACTTTCTTTCATTTACTAAAAGTTTCTGGCTCGTCAGGTTATTTGAGTTTGATGCTTCCTTTACTTAGGGTGAATTCTCTCAAAAGCCTCTCAGGCTCATGCAAATGAGCTTCACAAGGCCCATCTATCTGAGTCGTGGATGGACTCAAGCTGTATATTCTTCTACTTGCAAACTTTAAATTTATTAATTCTCATAAAACGCTCGAGAGGAGGGATTGGCAAACTCTTTCTGTGCAGGGCCAGATCATGAATGATTTAGGTTTTGAGGACCATGCAGTTTCTTTCACAACTGTTCAACTTTGCCATTGTAGCTCAAAAGCTGACATACATAATACCTAAATAAATAGGCATGGCTGTGTTCCAATAAAGCTTTACTTAAAAGAAGTAAAGTTTGTCAACCCCTGCTCCATAGCAAAAGCACTTCAACTTCTCCTGCCACCAACAGATGGCATGAGCGGTTGTGCTTGGTGATCACTTGATTTGTTAGGGCATGTTTGTGGTGTTTGTGCTTACACCGAAGGTGTGTTTTATGAATGTTGTTATCATCATGACCAATAAGTGGAGAAGCAGTGAGTGAGCGTGTTGAAAATGCTAGTTAGAAGAGACAGATGGTTACAATGGAAACCAGAGTGGAATCATCATCTCCGAAATTGAAAGTGGTGAGAAAATGGATATTGCTAGTGAAAATGGGATACCTTTTTCGACAGTGGTGTGATTATAGAGGACCGGGAGTAAATCAAGCAACATGTAAAAAATGCTGCGCCCCAGCCATTGACAATAATCAGCAAAACAGGATGAAAAGCCATTGGCAAAAATCAAAAAAGGAGAAAAACTTTGGAGCGTGTGGCTAGAGAGGAGCAGTACCAGTGGAGGCTCATTAGCCTCCTGGGAGTTCAGGAAAGGGTAGGAATTTGTTTGAGAACTTAAAGGCCACATTGAAATTGCCACTACCTGCTGCAAGCGGTGAACGATTCCACAGGCTCAGGGCCCCTGAAGTCTACACAAGGCCAAATGATGTTGATACTGTAACCACTACAGACTTCTCTTGTGGAAAGCTTGAAGGAGGGGATTTGCCCGACTTAACAGATTTTCAAAGTGGAAGAAGTGGGGCTCTATTTTGGGGGAAAAGAAACACATATCAGAGCAGAACAGATTTTGTGAAGCACTAACTCAGCTCTTCTATTTGGTGGAAATGGACCTGGAGATTATGAGTTTAACCCTCAGTAGGTTTTTTGGACTCACAAACAAATGGACTTAGAATCAGCTGTTTGGAACTGAACTTACTGTTAACACAACAGCGTGCATTCATGTACACATGCACGTGCACACCCTCCCTTTCCCCCAAAAGGAAGGTGGTAAAACGAAGGGCAGCATCTGTTGCTTTGCAGAGTGCCATCCTCTGTTGGGCAGGGGCATGAGGAGGCTCTCAGCTCAGCCACTTCCTCTCACTCGGGGCAGGAAGGAGGATGAAGGAGACGGTCTGACGATGAAATGCAGAGATACGGTCGAAGGAGCATGGGTTTTGGAGTCGGGCAGACTTGGCTGGTGTCTGAATATGCCCTTACTCACCGTGTGATCCTGCATGCTACTGGGAGGGGCTTTCAGTTCCCTCCAAAGAAATGGAGGAGAAAGGCATTCCTGGGAGCAAGTGGGGGATGCCTCTGCTTTGGAGAATAGAGGGGAGGTCTGTGAGGAGCCTTATCGCACTGACTAAAGGGGGAAAATCAAGGTTTACAGTAACNCCCCCAAAAGGAAGGTGGCAAAACGAAGGGCAGCATCTGTTGCTTTGCAGAGCGCCATTCTCTGTTGGGCAGGGGCATGAGGAGGCTCTCAGCTCAGCCACTTCCTCTCACTCGGGGCAGGAAGGAGGATGAAGGAGACGGTCTGACGATGAAATGCAGAGATACGGTGGAAGGAGCATGGGTTTTGGAGTCGGGCAGACTTGGCTGGTGTCTGAATATGCCCTTACTCACCGTGTGATCCTGCATGCTACTGGGAGGGGCTTTCAGTTCCCTCCAAAGAAATGGAGGAGAAAGGCATTCCTGGGAGCAAGTGGGGGATGCCTCTGCTTTGGAGAATAGAGAGGAGGTCTGTGAGGAGCCTTATCGCACTGACTAAAGGGGGAAAATCAAGGTTTACAGTAACATGTCGGATTCTAGGTTGAGATGGTAAATAAAGGATCAGGGGGAAGGGGAGATGTTGGTCAATGGATACAAAGTTTCAATTAGAGAGGAGGAATAAGTTCTGTGACCCATTGCTCAGCATGGTGACTATAATTAAAAATAAGGTATTGTATAGCTCAAAGTTGCTAAAAGAGTGCATTTTAAATGTTCTCACCATAAGGAAATGATAAGGTGATGGATATATTAATTAGCCTGATTTGATAATTCCATGATATGTACATGTATTGGAACATCATACTGGACCCTATAAATACATACAATGATTATTTGTCAATTAAAAAAAGTTAATATTAACAAATTAATGAAAGGACATATCCAAAGAACTGTGGGTGAGAAAGGGGTGGGAGGAAGGATTAGGGCGATTCCCATCAGAGGAGGGGAGGTGGGCTGGCTGTGGTTACATCCTCCTTCGTAGCCCAGCTTTGGGAGGTGGTGGTGATGACTTGGGGGATGGAGCAGCCTACTTCTGTTATCTCAGGCTCAACCAGCTGTATTAGCTAAGGTTCTCTTAGTCATAGAAACCAATTTAAAAGTAGCTTAGGGAAAAATATATTTGATTTATTGGAAATATATTTGGGTGTCTCACAGAGTTCAAAGACACGGTTGAACAGCCTAACTGAGGGAGGGACTTAGCAGTAGGAATTCTTGAACTTCCTTCTGTCCAGGGCAAAGTTTCTCTAACTTTAGTTGTTAGCATCAGAATCACCCAGACTCCTGAGCCCAATCTCCAGCAAGAATTTACATTTCTTTTTTTTTTTTTTTGACTGGTAAGGGGATCGCAACCCTTGCCTTGGTGCTGCCCGCACCACGCTCAGCCAGTGAGTGCACTAGCCATCCCTATATAGGATCTGAACCCATGGCCTCGGCGCTCCCAGCGCTGCACTCTCCAGAGTGAGCCACAGGGCTGGCCCAAGAATTTGCATTTCTAACACATTCCCAGATGCTGCTGCTGCTATTGGTGGTTGGCCCCAAAACACTGCTATTAGCATGTCAAGTCCCAGCCTTGTCCCTCAGTTGAAGTGCATTGGCCCCTCTTGGCCAGGTGTCCTCCCCCGGTCCAATCATTTATGACTAGGAAGTGGAGTCATGTGGTATAGACACAGGGGCCTGAGAGCCATCCCAGTGTATCATGAAACAGTTCAGAAGGGCTTGGTGGATGCACCAGAGGCTCTGTGATTCCACTCCTCTTAACTGGTGTATTGGGAATCTGAGTCTTGAGCTCTGAAGTTCATTCTGTAGGCTTGTCTTTGAGCTTCCCCTCTATCTCTTGGGATTCTCCCCACTAAGATTGGTCTTCAAGTAGGGCATTGGCTTCCTGGTTCTTTGCTTCCTAGTCCCTTTAAACAAGTAGGTAGGGGGTTTGCATTTTAAGTGTTTTTCTGCTAATCCCTATCTGGAAACTTGGAGGAGATGATCAGTCTAACCAACTTGTGAGAATTTATACACATTCTGGAATCTTCTAAATTCCTTATGGTGGTAGGGTGTAGTCGACCACTTCTGATTCTTTTCTTGTTTGGTAGCTGGGTAGCTAATAGCCAGCCTGCATCCTTGCTTTCCTCTGCCAGGAAGGCTTCTCTCCTTAGCAATATGCCTGTCTTTGCTACCAGAGCAGAGACACAGAAGCCTTCTTCTCTCAGCTGTTTATTACATCTTTGGGGACAGCCTATGGTGATCCCTGCTGGGCATGTCCCCAGGAAATAAAATCCTGGGGAGAGAGCTGCAGATGCTTAGATCCCTGCCTCTTCTGCTTACTCACAACAGCTTTATTTATTTCTTGGAGGATAATGAGCTTTCTTAAAAAATAAAATTCCCTTCCTTGGACTAAACCCTAGTTGTGTTTAAAGCAGGAAGAACAAGGGAGGTGTTGCCTGTCACTGGGAGGAATCAGGCACAGGAAAACAGAGAAAGCTGCCTTCTGCAACCTTTCGGCATGGTATTTTCTGTCAGGGAAATGGATCCTCAGAGTGGCAAGGGCACACAAAGCTTCAGCAGGAGGAGTTCATCCTATGTGAAGAGGCTACAAAAGAGCAAAGAGTTATGGACTCCGGGCTGGAAAGACCTTTAAAGATTCACAACTTTCCTCTACAACTTCTCCATCAGGTAGTTAACTACTTTCTATTTGGACCTTTCCAGCAATAGAGAGCTCCCTAACTGTGAAGTTAGCTTACTCTTTCTTTCGGTGGTTTTGACACAAAAGTTGTTCCCTATGGTGGCCTGTGATCTCTCCCCATGCAGGCTGACAATGGTGACTTCACCAGGTCCCTTTGTAGTTGAGTCATTGCATCAACAATGTATGAAAAGTATGAAAATCAGGCACCAAACCAGAACCATCCCAATTCAGAAAAGGAATTAGACTTGTCCTGGGACCTTTTACATGTAAAACAATATGTAGACTAAGGTGCTCGAACTCATAGACAGTCTGATAAGGCTCCTTGTGGAGGAGAAATAGAACAGACTGAGTGGTTCCAGTCCCTTCTTTCCTGTCCTGAGCAGTTCAGCTCTCCCCCAAACTTGCATACCCCACTCAGCAAAACAAAAATGCTGCAGTTAACCAGAACAAGACTCCTTAGAAGGCAGTAAGGCACCTATTATTTCTTAAGAATGTGCCTTGAATCTTCAACCCCACAATTGGCTTAGCCAAGTCTTCTTTTCTAAGCACAGAGAATATTCGCCCTGAGAGGAGTTGTATGAATACAATTTTCTCCATATCATTGCATATCTAACAATGTCTCCATGTCTCTAATGCATTGAGCTAGATTTGATTAACCCATCTCCTTTTTCATTTACTCTTCTCTACTTTTTCCTTGGATGCTGACATCGATGGAGTCTCTGGTGTTAGTTTTGGCCTCAGGATCTATTTGCTAGGGAACCCAGGCATGCCCCAATTTTTTTTTATCATTGTATTCCCAGTGTCTTGCCTAAATGCCAGGAAATAATAGGTGCTCAGGATATTCTTGTGACTATGATTCAGTTTGAGTATTGATAAGTCAAACCAACAGTTCAAGACCCATTCTGAAAGCTTGTAGGCTCTGGAGAGAAAGGCAGCAGCCAGTGCCGTCTGGGAGAGAAGGGGAAAAGATGGATCCTAGAAGCCCCAAATAAAGCATGCTTCAGAAGGATTGGTCACCAGGAGATCTGCTTCTAACCCTCAGTGTCCCTCAGGCAAAACCCTCTGAAGGGAGAGTGATTAATTTATGAAGTCCCTGCTTGCTGCCTTTCCCTTAGCCTGGAGAAGCCTTCCCAGAACCTGTTCACCTGAGACAGCCACTCAGCTTCACAGCACGAACAAAGAGGCTGTCTGGGCTTCGGCTCTCAGCCAGGGATGCCTTCCAGGTGTTGTCATGGCAATGCTGGAGTCAGGAGCCGCTCACCACCACTCTGCTTTGACTGTAAAAAGTAAATTCCTTCTTTCTTTTTTCCGAAGTGTCAGGTGCAGCCTTTCCTGCTGTGGGGTGAGGGTGGGGGAAGCACCCCTGTCGGTGCAGGTGGATGGACACGAGCCATTTCTGAGCCAGGCTGCCTGGGCTTCCAGAGAGTGAGCAAGGTACTCAGAAAGCATCATCTGTCAGGATCAGGGAGCCAGGGCTCACAGAACTGGCCAGTCAGATCCTGGCCCAAACTGGGGACAATTCAAATGGTCAGTGCCTACAGTCAAGTGCATCTAATATGAGGGTGACTTAGAAACTTATAGGATCAGATTGTCTATTTCAAGCCAGTGAGGGTTGTCTTGGGAATTCATTGGGTACCCTTTGTTAATGACAACAATGACATCAACGATGTCTGCTAGCACTTGTATAATGCTTACCATGTACCACGCACTGTTCCAAGGAACAGAGTAAGGAGTTTGCATTTACTGCCATTGAACATGTAAAATGTCCAGCACAACACCTGGCATATAAAAATGCTCAATAAATAGAGCTGCTGTTGTCATTATCAGACTCCTCAGACTCTGGTGCTACCTCCTTCCTCCTCCAGTCAGTCTACTTGGCTGCTGAGGCCATCCCAGAGTGAATGGAGGTCACCCTGTCCCATTTAGGACACTCTTGTCAATCTGAAGAGCCAAGCTGGATATTACATTTCCTAATTCCAAGCTCTCTGAGCCCTGCCCTGACCCCAGCCAAGCCACCTCTGTTCTCTTCTGTGGGAGTTCTAAGACATTCCTAAGGGGTCAATGTCCACAGACTCTGTGGGCTGGACCCCTGTTTAATTGGCCGGTTTTGCAAGGATCTAACTTCACAGTAATCCCCAGGTTGTATTTGAGCCACCTCTGTTCTCTTCTGTGGGAGTTCTAAGACATTCCTAAGGGGTCAATGTCCACAGACTCTGTGGGCTGGAGCCCTGTTTAATTGGCCGGTTTTGCAAGGATCTAACTTCACAGTAATCCCCAGGTTGTATTTGTGTCCTGCCACCAGGCTCAGTATAATGGCCTTGACAGTTGAAGTAAGCAATTGGCCAATTTCCTTCAGGAATGTTTGAAATAAAAAGCAGTTTGTCTGAGTGGAGGAAATTGTGAGAGCCCCAAATGGAATTGCTTGAATTTATTGCTAGAGAGTTTTTACATATTGAGCCAAAGGCATATCTTTTCGCACTCACTCTTGGTTTTGTTTTCGAGAGTGCTGCACTGCACCAGACATAGAGGGTCTGGGCTGGCTCCAAAGTGGGCCTATGGGAGTATCCGTCCCATTCCTAATCCTCCCACGAGCAGCCTTAGGTCTGCCCCATCTTGTGGGAAAGATTTAAATGTCAGCATGGGAAACAGTCCAGCCTTTCCCACCGGAGAGCAAAGAGTGGTACCTGCACACGAGACAGGACCTGGACCAGGAATTAGCATCTGTGGCTTCAGCCATGGCCCTCAGCTGTTGGATGGACTGACGGCTACAGCGGATGTGACTTTTCAGGCGGAGCTTTCAGTCACTGAGTGATGACAGCAGGAGACAGGACACATGGGAGTTGCCAGGGAAGAGCCCTTTCGGCAGTTTTTCCTGGTTGAAACAGATAAAATTTTGATCTTCAGTTCTGGAAGACACCAGAGACTTTCATGTGTCAGCGTTAGAATAATGTAAACATTTGCAGAGCAGGAGGAGAATGTAGTCCAAAGAGCTTGGCCAAGCTGTTATCAGACCAGAGATCGAGTGTAACTCGGCAGTAGTTTTCTGTGTGACCACAGATGGGCAAATCACTTTTCTATGGACCTCAGTTTCCCTGTCTATAAAATGAGTGGTAGAACAAAATAATCTGAGACCCGGTCCAGCTCCAACACACTGTAGTCTGTGCCTTCTTATTAATCGCA
>NW_007728493.1:117826-120136 GCF_000696425.1 Galeopterus variegatus
AATAATCTGAGACCCGGTCCAGCTCCAACACACTGTAGTCTGTGCCTTCTTATTAATCGCACCCCCAAACCTTCCCTCTCTTTATCTATCTATCCGAATATGACTTACCTATTTTATAAACATTGAAGACCCTTCGTTACAATGTTGACCTCAGACCTATACTGGGAGGAGGCTTCCAGGTGTAGGGAAAGAATATGGACTCAGGAATCAGCCAGACTTGGGTTCAAGTCCTGCTTCTGCCTCTCCCTTGCTCTGACCTTGGACAAGTTACTTACCCTCTCTGACCCTCGATCTCTTTATCTAAGCCTAGGAATAATGTGAGAATGAAATAAGACAGTGTCATAAATCATCAAGGAATGTGCTGGGCACACAAAGGTACTCACCCAGCATGAATTTCCTCCTTCTTCCTGGGCTCAGAACCATGAAAACCACATCACCTGCAGCACTGTTGTATGAGGGATGACCCCGCCTCGATTTTATGTATGGGTCTGCAACTCTAAAGAGGAAGTGTTATCTTTCATGTTATCCCCTAAGCAGCTGGAATGAAAGACTCTTGGACCAAATGATAGATGTGTTTGGAAGAGCCACTTCGATAAATGGCTTGGGTTGAGGACTGGGTGAGACCCTTGGGATTATCCTTAAGTTAAATGGATTAGAGCTAAACTGCTTTCTATAGGTCCTATTAACTGCAGGAATTTTGTCTTGCTGAACAAAGAGATTGAGTGGAGTGTGTGAATCTAGGAACAGAGCTTAGTTACCCTGAATGATAGGGGAAAGGGATATTAGTGGGGCTAAGGGAGAGAAGAAAGAACCAAGTGGTGGCATAAGAGAGAAGAGACATTGGGGGAAAGATAGAAGTACTTAAGGGAGACTTTTACAAGCAGTTGGGCTGCTCATATCAATACACATGAGCAGAGGTTCACCTTTGTATCAGAGATATTCCATTGAGACACATGCACCCTCACATACAGGCATGGTGCTATCTAGATGCACGTAAATGAATCCATGTGCATGTGTGTGTGTGTGTCTGTGTGTGAGTGTGAGTGTGCTTGTGTGTGTGTGAGAGAGAGAGCCCATGACTGCATAAATGCATGTTCTCTGGCACTGGAGACATCTGCACTCTGAACCTTAAGGACATGTAATCTGTATCAACCNGTTCTCTGGCACTGGAGACATCTGCACTCTGAACCTTAAGGACATGTAATCTGTATCAACCCTTCCTCTTTTTGGCACCCCCCATGCCATGAGGCCTGGCTGGGGTCAGAATTGCTCAGTTTGTACAAGTGGGGCTCAGAACCCTGCACTGGCTTACCAGACTGAGCAGAGTAGTGGGATGCATAGAAAAAGTGACATTTCTCACTCACTTGTGTTTGGTGGCCTGAATAAGAACATATTTTTCTGCATGTAAAAGTAATATGCTCAGTCATTACTATGTGCCAGACACTGTGCTAGGCACNGCAACATGTTGATTCGAGCTCTGCAGTTGGTGCACAGGCCGTTAGATCAGGGAGCCTCATGGTTTCAGGATCAACTACCTTCTACTCAAGTCAAGTCCCTTTTTGTTTGCCAGAAACCGACTTTGACCTTCACATCTCCCTTTTCCATCCCATTTTCCTATTCTCTTCGTAGGGACTTCCTCTCCTCTCTGTCTCTCCTGGACTCACTGCAGTCAGGCTCCTGTCCCTGTCTCTCCACTGAAACAGCTTTTGCCAAGGGCACCAGTGAGCTGCATGTTGTTACATCTGATGGCTAATCTCAGAAACTAGTGGATCTCAGGCACCATTTTGCATGACCTTGCAGCAGCATTTGCCACTGCCAATGATTTCTTCTGTCCTGAAACACTTCCTTCACTTGGCTTCTGGGTCATCAGTCTCTCTTGCTTTTCTTTCATTAGCTTCTCCTTTTCAGTCTATTCTAGAAACATCTCATCATCAGCCACCTCAAGGATCTCTTCTCATTTCTATTTACACTCAACCCTAAGTGATCCATCCAGTAGGAAGGCTTTAAATAGCATCTGGATGCTGATGACTCCAAAATTTACATTTTTAGCCCAACATTATCCTTTGAGTCCCAGACTCCTAGGTTGGCTGCCCTACTTGATCTCCGCACATGGATGTCTAATGAGCACCTCAATCTTTATATGTCCCACGCCAAACTCTTTTTTCCTTTTATACTTACTCTTTCCTTTCTTTTCTGTATCTAAATTAATGGCAACTTTATTTTTCTACTTACTCAGGGCACATATCTTGGAGTCGTCCTTGATTCTTTGCTTTCTCTCTGCCCCACTTTCAATCAATAAAAACTTGTCAC
>NW_007728493.1:120841-121461 GCF_000696425.1 Galeopterus variegatus
AAATCTGCCTGGTGGTGGTGGTGATTATTTTTTGCAGTGACAGTGTTGTTCATTTTTGTAATTCTGTCTTTCACTTCCTTAAGCATTTCATATAAAGTTATTTTCTATTCCATGTCTTACAATTCCAGTGTCTGAAACTTGGTGGTGGGGTTTAAAATCTGTTGTTTGTTGATTTTGCTCTGATTTATGGTACTTTGTTTCCTTGTGTGTTTGGTGATCTTTGAATGTGAATTTATATGTGGTAGAATCTTAATCTGTGGAAAATTTGGGGCAATAAACTCAGGATGCTTTCCTTGGGAGAAGATTTATATTCACTTCTGCCAGGCACCAGAGAGCATGATCAACCAGAAATCTTTTTACCCCTTTGAGGATTCCTGGCTAGTGCTGGGAGTCCCAGGCTCAGGTATTGTGCTGCTGGCTCAAGGCTTATAGGACAGTATGGACTTTGTTCCAGAGTTTAATCCTCATTCTAGGAGCGATGGGAAGCCACCAAAGGTGTTAAAGAATGGGAGTATTGGGATGAGAGTTCCATTTTGGAAAACCTTTCTGGCTTCTGTGGGAAGAATCTATTATTGGGAGCAGGGGAACGTGGAGAGAGGGAGACCAGTTAGGAGGCTATC
>NW_007728493.1:123082-123839 GCF_000696425.1 Galeopterus variegatus
AAACAAAGTCCTTGCCTTCGAGTAGGAGAGTCAGGTTGAACTAGTGCACACATTTAACAAACCTTTAACTCCAGGTAGTGTGAAGAGAAACGAAGCAAAGTAAAGTGATAAGGAGAGGAGGGGCGGAGTGCATTTTAGGCAGGTGGTCAGGGAAGGCCTTTCTGAAGGTAGCATGTGAATGATGACCCGAGGTGAGGAGCCATTCACACACAGAGCTGTGGGAAGAACATTCCTGGCCGAGGAAACAGTCAGTGCAAGAGGCCAGAGGTGGGAAAAGCTTGGGCTACTTAGGGAGGAGCAAGAAGGCCAGCGCAGTAGAAACAAAGTGCGTGGTAGGAACACTTGTAGCAGAAAGGCTAGAAGTAGGTAGATCAGTTGACCCTTTTCTGCCAACATTTGGAACCTGGAAATTATTCTAAGTGTAATGAGAAAGCTTTGGTGGCAGGAACGTGATCTCTTCTGATAAGTGTTTTTTTAAAAAAAATTTGTTTTATTTATTGAATCAAAATTGATTATACATATTTTGGGGGTTGAACATTGAGATATGTTGATTAAATCAATATTACTGGCATATATATTGTTACAAATCATAATTATTCTTTACCACAGCCACCACAATAACCATGGCTGCCACAAAAGTGGCTAGATGCCACAACTACCATGCAGATGGTCCGCCAGCCACTGGAGTGCATTGACACAAGGAGAGTCACCAGCAGAGATAAAGAAAAGAAGAGGATGTCTCTTTCCACAAAACCCA
>NW_007728493.1:124105-168569 GCF_000696425.1 Galeopterus variegatus
GGCGGGAGCGCCGCCACACTCCCAAGCAGTGCACTGTAGCAGTGCGCCACCAGGCCGGCCCGAATGATAAGTGTTTTTAAAGGTCACCTTGCTGCCATGTGGAGAATGAAGTGGAAGGGCCAGAGTGGAAGAAGGAAGCCAGTGAGGAGGTTACTGCAGGGATCTGGGTGAGAGAGGAAGAAGGGGATGGTGGGGATGGCTGGATTTGGGAGGCATTTGAGGGTAGAGATGCTGGGACTCACTGCTGGGGTGGGTGTGGGGGGTGAATGTGGGGTCTGTCCTGAGCATTCAGGTGAATGGGTGGCATTAACTGAGTTGCATTGTGTGGAGTGCAAACCTTCACTGGATTTAGGGATATCAAGTTGCTGGAAAGGCATAGGGTTTGTTGAGCCCACATGGATGGGGAAGTCAGCTGAGGCAGAGCAGAGAGGGAAATCCTGAGCCAGGGCCAGAGTCCTACTGGGAGGTGAAGGTGAGACTTCCAGGTCAGGTGTGGCAGCAGTGAAGAGGGGGACAGTGGATGAACCCCCGGGAAGGTGTTCCCATATGAGTTGGTAACCGAGGTGAGGAGGGCAGAAGACTCCTCCTGCAATGCCCACTCCCCCTACCCCAAACCCGTGGGGTTAAGAGAACGAGGCCTGGAGGAGAGCAGGTCTCAGCTACCCAGGAAGCAGCGGGAGAACCCAGGAAATGAAGAGGATGCTGGAGCTCGCTGCTGCGTAGTGGGAGTGGGGTGTGGGTGTGGGGTCCGTCCGGTTCAGTGGAGAAGTTTGGGGGGCAATGGTGCATTTTGACATCTGGAGTGAATCAACTTTTAAACTGTCTCCCTCTCTCTTCCACAAAATTATTTTCAGTGCTAATATGAAATGAAACCAATAATAATAATGGCCAGAAAAGAAACTCAGTCAAATATTTCTCTTATTGAACTTCATATATACAGGTATAATCATGCCAGTAAAATAAGAAAAATAAATAAAATGTTATAGTACAAAAATTTAAAAAGTAATGAGTTAATAGTTTGTAATAATATTAATGTATATTTTGAAAAAGTGGGAAAAATGTTACAACTTCTCTTTTCTTGATTCCTTCTTTTATTTTAAAACAAGCAACAATTAAAAAAAATCAATTTTAAGGTTAAAGATATTATTCAAATCCAGTAAAATAGTTCATGTGTGAGCTAAAATTTGCACTTCCAAACAAAAGATGGTATAACTTGCGGTTTGCGTTCTATTTTGCTGTTTTAAAAAGTTATAAACAAATAAAAATTCCATGTGCCCCCATGGAATGACAGAATTGAGGTAGCTCAAGTTCAGTTTCTTTGTTTTACCATCATTGTGCTATCATTGTTTATTTAGAAGCTTCTCTTTAAACACAGGACTATGTAGTATCATGGGAGCTGGAGACATAAACTGCTCCTGCAGTGAGCTGCAACGAATCTGAACGTGGAAACACTCTGGAAATGACATGTAGCTGAGTCCCCATGTGTGGGGCCAACTGTACAGCCGAACGGGCTCTGGATTAACTTCCATGAAGACGACAATGTTCATTAAGGGGTAAGCAACAAAAAGGCCTAATTTGAATATATATTGTACATATGTATTTTATATATCTGTATAAAATATAGATATTAAAATTCAACAGTAACCACAGCAATGGTTAGCTTTTTACCAACAGCAGAATTTTAGGGGGAAGAGTATTTTATCAGTGACACTGTTTAGAATTGTTAGTACCTTGTCGTGATAAAAAGAGACTGGTGGTTCCCAGAGGCCGCTGTGGTTGGGGGGAGGGGAGATGGGAAGATGTTGGTCAGAGGACTCCAGTTCCAACTGAATAGGAGGATTGAATTTCAAGAGATTTATTGTACGGCAAGGTGACTATAGTTAATGATGATATATTGTATTCTTAAAAAATGTAAAAAGAGTGGTTGTTATGTGCTCTTATCACAAACATGATAACCGTGTGAGGGAATGCATTTGTTCCTTAGCTAGATTTAAGCACTGTGCAATGCATATGTACCTCAAAACATTATGTTGTACAGGATAAATACAGTATTATCGGTCACTTAATAAGAAAGATACTGACTTTTCACTGATTTTATTACCGTGTGAAGAATCTCTATAGACAACATATCCCATGTTGCCTGCCCTGCCTGGGGCGGCCCTCCCTGCACACTGCACCCCCAGGCACCCGCGGCAGGGGAGCCAGCCCAGAGGGTGTGTGTGGGGGGGTGGGCAGGGCTTGGGAGAGGGCAGGCGATGTGATCTGCCTGGGTTTTGGGGGGAGGGCAAAGGATATTTGTGGTGAGAAGTCTCCTTTAAGTGACCTTACTAGGAGCCTGGGGGGCACCTCGGATCTACGTCTTCTGTGGCCTCCGTCAGCCCATGAGGGTGCAGTGGTGGGAAGAGCGCTTGCTGGGGCTCCTGAGAAGCCCAGCATTTCTGTGTCTTTGTCTCTGGCCTCTGCCCCTTCTCCTCGCTTCTCTCTACACTTGGTCTGTCCTTCCCTCCATCTCTCTGTCCCTCTCTGTCTCTCCACCCCCCCAGTTTTCATCTCTCCTTGTCCCTCTGTGCCATTCCCTCTCTCCATATCTGTCCAGTTGTCTGCTTCTCTCTGTCGCAGGGTCTCTTTCTACTCCTGTCTCTGTTTCTATCCCTACTTGCCGTCTCTCCTTCTGTCTGCCCTTCTGGTTCTTGTCCTCTCTGGTCCATCGTTCCTGTCTCTCTCTCTCTGGGTCTCAGCCTCTCTGTGCACAACACGGTCTCTTAGTTTCTCTGTTGGAGATCTAAGGGGAGTGGGGGAACAGAGCTGGGATCATCCAAGCTGTGCACCCCACCTTCTGCTGGGACACCCTCCCCTCTTAGTTCCTCCCTTGGGGCATCTTGAAAAACCAGAGGTTTGCCCCACCTGAGGGTCAAGCCCCAGGAAAAGCCAGCTCTCTCTCCACCCCCAGGGCTGGCTGTGCTGAGCCCAGCTAACCAGCCCACATTGGGGTGGGGTGTGAGCTTGCAGAAGCTGTGGTCTCTGTGGGCAGGGGAGGGATCTGGGGTAGACAGAAGAAAAGCAGGGTGCAATTGCAGAGTCTGGGGCTTAGTTGGAGTCTGAGAGATGCCTTCAGCAGCCCTATCTTGGAAGGACCCAGGCTCCCTGCTTCTGTTGCCCTGGGGAGGGGGGACCTCTCTTTCTAGGAATGAGACCCTGCCCCCACACTGACTTTCCCATCCAGGCTTCTCCTTCCCCAGCCAAGACGGTGGCCCCAGACTAAGGAAGTCGATCTGTCCTTCTCCCCATCCCCTTCCTCCCGGCCCATGAGTCCTGTCCAGAGAACTCGGGAATTGCCTGCAGCCCTCTCTCCCCAGAAGGCACCCTCCACCCTCACTCCCCTGCCTGCCCTGTCCCCATCCCTGTGCTGTCCTGCCCTGGCTTCCCAGCTAGCTGCCCCTTGACTTTTACTTGGGACCCCTTTTACTGAGACAGAATGAGACTCAGATCCCAGGAGAGAGGGCCATGGAAACCAGAGGCATGGGCATCCTGGTCCCTGGGTGCCTGTGGAAATTGCACCTCATATAAAGATGAGGAGACTGAGGTGCAGAAAGATGCCCCAGTAGGGTGACCCTAGAGTCCATCCAGTCCAGTTGCCTTGGACTGGATCCTGGATGCTCCTCAAACACCCAGAATGCCTCTGCCTCAGGGCCTTTCCACTCACTGTTCCCTCTGCCTGAAGTGTTCTCCCCCCAAGTGTCTGCATGGCTTGCTCTCTTCCCCTTCGAGTCTTTACTTAAGCATCCTTCTTAGGAAGTCTTCCCTGACCGTCTTACTCTCCCAGAATTCTCTGCTTCACTCTCCTTCCCTGATTTATTTTCTGCACAGCATTTCTCATGTAACACATAAATAGGACTAATTATTTACTTTTTTATTGTCTATCTTTCTTACTAGCATATAAGCACCCCCAAGGCAGGGAATTCTGTCTTTCTCGTTGAAGGCTGTGTTCCCAGCTCCTAGAAGAGAATACTGCTAAACATTTGTTGAAGGAATTTAGAGTGCCTGGCACAGAGTGGGTGCTACTATGGTATGGGCCAGCATTAATTGAGTGACTGCAGTTTCCCTGCCTCGACAGGATGTCTGGCATTTCTGAGCTGGTGCTCTCTTCTGCCCCTGCCTGGAGTGCCCTTTTTCTGATGGCCAGGAGATTCCTCGCCTAACCTCCAAGGCTCAGCCCACGCCTTCCTCAGGACCTTCTACTCTACAGATAGATTTGAGCTCCCCCTTGACACACCACTGAACACCTGTCGCTCTTGAAAGATCATGAGTTACTCAGCTCAGCTGTGATTCACACCCTTGCTTCCGCCCTTTCTGTCCATTGACTAGTAGCTTAAACTCTCCGGGCATCAGTTTATCTATAAAATGGGAGTAATATAATATAACATACTTATGTGAGAGCAGTTCTGAGCACCAGTAGCCTTCTGTGAGATGGACCTGGCATTGCAGGCTCTACCCAGCCAACCAAGCTGGCAGGGGTGATATAATCTTGGCAGTAGCCGCTCCAGCCCGGGTTCCTGAGGGTGGTCGAGGCTGTTCCTGTCTACTGCAAGCCAAGAGACAGAGATGTGGCAGTGTTCACTGAGGAGGACCCTGCCAAGGGTTGTTGGCTGAACCACTGCCCTGTGAGATTCCATGCCCATGGGGACGTGGGCATGGCATGGCTATGACTGCCCACTCCTGACCCTGCCACTTCATGTGCTGCCTGTGCTGCCACATGTCTTGTGGAGCCTGCAGTGAGGACATCATCACACCATTGCCCACAATAGCAGGTGAGCCTTGGACACCCACCTGCCTGCCTCCTTTGGGGTGCTGGACCTTTGGTGGAAGGCAGAGGACCATGAGGAGGTATAGAACCTCTCTGAGCTGGTGGAAAGGGATCCCCAACCTTTGTAGAAGACTATTTTACCACTTGTGGGGGATTTCCAACCTTAAATATTTCTTCCAATTTTGAGAGCCTACAGTTCTAGGAATATTTATCCTCTGTATCCAACCAAAGCTTCTTTCTCCAACTTTCTTTTGTTGCGCTTCACATTTGGAAATTGGAAAGCAAAATGCTCAGATCTTGTGTACCTGGGTCAGATCTTTAGTTTCCCATTGAGCTAAGGAAGGAATTTTTAGTCAGCCATGGGAGCTGACTTCTTAAGAACATTGATAAATCAAAAGTAAGATTGGGTGGAAGGGAAAACCAGACTCTGGTGTATATTCAGCCAATTAAGATGCCCTACGTCCTTCTCGAGTGAGCTTCTTCTCTTTAATGATTTTTTGCCTGTAAAACTAACAAATGCATTTGCTTGAAGATTGTTTTCTTTGATTCATACAGTGTGATGTACTGAGTGAGTACTCTGCTATGTGCTGGGCTGGGTATTGAAGATACCAGTATGCAAGATCAGACATGGAAACCACCCCATTCGGTGCTCGCTATCTAAGGGGGACAGACATTTTCCCCAGTAGGAAATGGCAAGAAATGGCAGTCAGTTCCCCTCCTAGAGGGCCATAAAGATAGGCCTGTGTTTCAATCACGGGTTAATGAGTGCAAGAATCAGAAGCCCCCTCAAGCTAGCTCAACCACAAGGGGTTCATTGCAAGGGAATTCACAAGCTCTAAGTGTGGTATGCATGGCCAGGCCTTGTGAGTCCCAGAAAGTCATCAGGCAACTACTCTGTCCTTTTGACTCTCTGGGGTCATACGGTCCTTCTTCTACAGGTTCATCATAACTGCCCCAATTGTGACCTCAAGCCATGAAATCTATGAGTGTTTCTAGCTTGTCTCCCTATATTGTCAGGGATCCAGCAGGACATAGATGACCTGCTCAAAAGAGGTGATCAAAGAGAGTTTAAGGAAGGGATTATTTAACCAGTGCAGGGTTCAGGGAAACCAACAAGGGACACCAAAGCACTCTGGGGCTGGCAATGCGGAAAACCATCTCCTCCTGTAGACCTCGTGGGCAAGGGCAGGGAGGAGTGTTACTGAGCCGGGCAAGGGCTGCAGTGATGGGAGAAGTCATGACCTCACAGAGAGGAACTCAGCCACTGCCAAACCATAGCCAGGAAGGGAGGGAGTTTTGGGAATAAATGCTCCTACTTCTCTCTGCTTCTGCTCTTTGATGTCCTGCTGGTGCCTCCTTTTGGCCAAATCTGACTGGAATCAGGAGGTCAGGAGGCCAGCTGATGAATCCTAGAGGGAGGTCAGCCTCCCAAGGCACAGAGCAGGGCAGAGAAGGATGGGGTGGAAGCAAAGGGGCAAATGGGGACCATGCATGGCTACCTTATGCGGTCTCCTCATCTCACCTTCAAATGTCCTAGAGAGCATCCAGTTGGATCTTCTCAGACTGAGGCAGGAGCAGAAAGAGCTTCTGAGAGATGAGCATCCTTATTTTCAAGATGAGCAAGCCGAGGTCGAGTGGGGAAGATGCACGCCCAAGGTAACATGTATAACGAGTGCAGCGACACTGTGCCATAAATGACCAGAGCCATGAGCTATCCTTATTTTCAAGATGAGCAAGCCGAGGTCGAGTGGGGAAGATGCACGCCCAAGGTAACATATATAACGAGTGCAGCGACACTGTGCCATAAATGACCAGAGCCATGAGCTCAAGTCAACTGCCCTCCTCTGCCTGTTCTCTCAGGGACATTCCTGGTCTGGGTTTAGGGATGTACTTGCTGGGCCTCTCTCCAGGTACTTCAACAAGTGCTACATTCAGGTGTCTCTTTAAAAATCACCAGAGGAGTTTAAAGATCATAAAGACTTAGGTGTGAGTGCACATGAGTCCTTCAAAGTATGTTCCATCCTAGCAGAACACTGTTCCTGACATTCTGCTGGACCAGCTGTGGATTGTCTGGTCCAGCATCCTTGACTCCCGTGATGCTCTTCTCCACCTGCAAATGGACTCCAGTGTTTGTCTTTGCCTGGGCTGCCTAGAAAGTTTTTAGACAATGTGGAGTCTCCACACCAGTGTCACTACACCTTCACGAGGGTCACAGCCTGATCTTCACAGGGCCCTTGCTCTTGATGTAGGCTTGGGCTGTGCTTTTGACTTTGTTGTGTCTGGGTCAGCCCTGCCACCTTGAAGGGACCCACCTCCTCCCAGCACAGGTCAAAGTTGCCCCAAGAAGCCTCTGAGTAGAACTGCACCCATGCCACCAGAGAAACCTGTTAGTGCTTTTCTTTCCGGGAATCTTCCTGTGGGAGTATCTGAAACTCTTCTGGCTAGGTGTCTTACCTAACTCCCCCTCAGTGTAATTTAAGTTTGTTTATTTAGTGAGAACAGAATAGTCACTCGAGGCCAGTGCAGACTGCTTTGTGCAGAATAGGCAATGGTGAGAAGCTTTCCAGCTGGTGCAGCAGCCATTCCAGGGTGGGTACCAGCTCTATGGAGAGGGTGCCAGCTGTATACACCTGGAGGAGAGCCTTCTGTGTGGACTGGGTCACCAGCTGTGTGGCTGGCATGCCAGCTGTGTGGACCAGGGTGCCAGCCAGTTGTATGGGCCTGAGTGCCAGCTGTGTGCATTGGGGTGCCACGTGTGGGACTGGGTGCCAGCTGCGTGGACGGGTATGCCAACATGGGTCAAGTTGAGGCGGAACCCTGTCTCAGCTGCTTGCTTATTGCATGTGCTTCTGCTCATGGCACAGGCAATCTCAATAAATCAAGGTCATAGTATCAAATGGACTTCATGCAGCAACTTTCATTGCAGAATTGAAGATGTGTTTCTCTGGTGGGAAGAAAATAAAATGACCTTAAGAATAATATAAACCTTCATTAAGAATGGGCTAGATTTTTCAAAATCATATTTTCAAAGGAAGGAATTTATGTTAAGATGTGCCAAACATTATATAAATAATCTCATCAAAAATAGGTGACCAGGGGTTGAGATAAAGGACCTGGAATTATTTTTATATCTATTTTATTCTACGTATGAGGACTCCGTGGCTGAGGTCAGAAGGGGCTGGGAAGGGTCTTCCCTCCATCCTTCAGTCTTCACCCCTCATCTGCAAGGGCCCAGCCATTAGAGCTGGGTCCATTCAGACCAGCCATGAAGGACCACAACAGGCACAGCAGTTGCAGACCAGAGCCAGGGATACTGGGAGATGCCAGTTTTGACAAGGGCAAGAGGTGCCACTTCAGTCTTCACCCCTCATCTGCAAGGGCCCAGCCATTAGAGCTGGGTCCATTCAGACCAGACATGAAGGACCACAACAGGCACAGCAGTTGCAGACCAGAGCCAGGGATACTGGGAGGTGCCAGTTTTGACAAGGGCAAGAGGTGCCATTTACACTGAAGAGACCTGAGCGGTTCTACAAAGCGAGGTGATTCCCTGGCTCATCTGGTCAACCAGCTTGATTATTTCCATAATTATTTTGTGCCATTCTTCCTCTCTTTTGGCCACATCCTAGAGGTTTACTATGTTATCTTGAGGATACCTGGTATTTGATGGTTGTTTTGAAAAATAAATGAACAAAGGAGAAACTTTCAAAAAGGCAATGGAAAAATATATACATATATACGTATACATACACATGCACACACATACACACATTCATGGAAGTTATGTTCTACAAAGTTCCTGCAAACCCTGAATTAGTGAATAATGAATCATTGCTCCTGGGGGAAATACAGGGTCAGGTTCCTGTGAGCCTATGGTCACAACATTTCCATCAACTTATTGCTACATAACCTTATTTTATGTGGGTTTCCCATTAAAGACACCTTATTTGATATATATTATTGATTCATGAACACTGAGCTCATGGCTAGCAGCACTGTAATTCACGCCTGAACGAAGCTTATCTAACATGTGTATTTTCTCCATAAGGCACATCACAACCTTCTTGTGTTTAGGAACACTAGACAACACTTCAGCACTATGCATGGCGACCGTTCTAAACAGCAAAAAGCACAAAGATGTGAAAAAATCAACAGTACATAGGCTGTGAAAAGATCACTTGTATACAGTATGAGAGCTAAAACAAGAAGGCAGAGGGTCACCTGCGTGACTTCAGCTGGGAACGTGTGTACGTTGGGTGACATGAATTTTTTGTTGCTCTGTGCATGTTCACAAATGACTGTGAACGTACTGCAAACATTGATTTTGGAGTTACAAATAAATTTTAGCAACAAGGTGGATTCACAAACATGGAATCTGAATAATGAGGACCAACTGTATACTGGTATGTATATCTGTGCACATGCACACACAAACACACGTGAATGATGCACAAATGATCTGAGGCTGAGGACTCAACCTAGAGGCAGAAAACACCAATTAGAAGTGTCCTAGTGCTTCTGACCAGAGACCTATGAAGATGAGCTGCTCTGAGACCATCTCTATGGTGGGTTTCTTTAAGTGTCTGTAAGTGAGCCGGGGGTGGGGGATGGTGCACACCAGAGTATCTAAATCTGCAGTTCTATTGAGCTTGTCAGGAGATGAGTTATTAAATTGTTTAGGATAGACTCTGGGAAGACCTCACACCACTTCTCAAGTGGACAGAAAACAGTAACCTGAATAGGGCCTGGTGTAAATGTAACACATTTAGAAATGAGTAATTATAAACTAGCATGTTCCAGGCCTTGAGATGGCCATGGGGGTGGGGGGTCAGTGTAGATTCTTAAACACCCCTGGTGCAATGTGCTGTGAAGTTCAAGGTGGCCAGTCCCAGTCTAGGCAACATCACATCACCCAGACCCAGACAGGTACCTCAACTCCCTTTCCTTTCAAGATTTGTGATTCAAATCCCTTTATACCTTTTTACCCAGGCCATTGGCCATCCTCTGGACCACTTCAAACCAGAAGTGGTCCAGAACTGTCACCTAGGTGTGGCCCGTGAGTGTATATAAGAAGGAGGAATATTTTTGCTTGTGTTTCCAGGGCTACACACCAGGGCCTTGGGAAGTAGAGTGGGAAAAATTTTCTTTGGTTGTAATTTTTTTCTATCACTATCTTATCTATTTCTCACTTGGTGAAAAATAATGGTGTTGATAATGATGATAAAAATAATAATGATAACTAACATTTTTAAGTGCCTGTGTATGCCAGACTTTGGGTCAAGTGTTTTACTTTTAAATTTTAATGTTATCAGAATAATACATGTACCTAGTTTTTCCCCAAATATTTTATTTTGAAAATTTTTTAAAACGGCAGAAAAATTAGAAGAAAAGTACAATGAACATCTACATAGCCTTTATTTAGATTCACCAATTAACATTTTGCTTTATTTTCTCATCTATCTATCTATCCTTTTTTGTTTTTTGTTTTTTTTCCTTTTTTTTGTCTTTTTTCGTGTCCGGCAACGGACCGCAACCCTCAGTGTCACGCCCGTACTGGACCAGGACTGGCAATGGGATCGCAACCCTCACTGCTGCGCCCGCCCCTCGCTCAGCCAGTGAGCGGGAACTGGTCTGTATGTGGGATCCAAACCCTCGGCGGGAGCGCCACCGCGCTCTCAAGCGGCGCACTGTAGCAGTGTGCCACCGGGCCGGCCCTATCTATCCTTTTTTGGATGAATGATTTAAAAGAATATTATAGTTATTGTGTTACTTTACCCCTAAACACTTCATCATGTATCTCCTAAGAATTAAAAGCATTCTCCTTTAAAACCATAATACCAATTTCATAACTAAGAAATTTAACATTAATTCGGTGCTATCATCTAATGTGCAGTTCATATTTAAATTTCATGTACTTAGTTTAAAAGAATAAATATTTACATAAGGCTTTGAAAGGAAGGCAGCATTCTTCCCTTCTCATGATTCCTTCTTCCCCCAAGGCAACCATTTCCAACTCTTTTAGCCATTTCTTCCAGTATTAACTCTATAAATATTTACATAAGGCTTTGAAAGGAAGGCAGCATTCTTCCCTTCTCATGATTCCTTCTCCCCCCAAGGCAACCATTTCCAACTCTTTTAGCCATTTCTTCCAGTATTAACTCTGTATTTCTAAATGAAATGCTTATTTTACTGTTTTTAAAAATTACTTAGCATTCATTAACACCCTCCTATGTGAGAAGAGGATTTAGCTCTCTTATCCTCTACAAACCCAAACCCTCCTATCTTCCCAACATGATTATATCATCGTGTTGGGGTAATACTAGTATTCGGTATTTACATTATTATGATTATATTATTTTCAGATTGAGTTAAATATTGTACCATGATTATATTTCCTTTATCGTACAACTTTGTTGTTTTCCTTTGGTTATAATTGCCCTGTTTGTCACTTACTTGGTTTTCTATATTCCTATCACTATTTCATCCCTGAGCTGTCTGGCAGAATTTTAATTTTCTATTAAATATGTCGAGATAAATCAAATCATGCATTGTTTTAATTCTTTTCTTGGTCCTCCTGCTCCAGCCTGGTCTGCTACTCATCTGTTGTCCTGGAACTTCCCTTCATCACCAAATCAGGAATTCCCTTGGCCCTCTCCTGTATTAAATTCCTTATTGCCTGGATCCTGGGCATCCTCTTTCTTGATTTACTATCTCATCTTGGTGGGGAATATTCTTCAGTAGCTTTCTGAGTAAGGATTCCTGGAAGGCAATATTTTTGAAATCTCGTATGTGTGAGATGGTTTTCTATTATATCCTCACAATTGATTCATAGTTTGGCTGAATATAGAATTGTAAAATGGAAATCACTCCTCCCCCCACCTCAGGATTGTTTCTACTTTTCAGTGTTGATTTTGCGGAGTCTGATGCTCTCCTGGTTCCTGATCTTTGGATGTCAGTGAGTGGGGGACATTTTCCATCCATTGTTCTGACACTTGGTGGTCCTATTAATCTAGAAATTCATATCCTAATTTATTGCTTCAGTAATTTCACCTCTTGGTTTCTCTTGGAACTTCTGCTATTCAAATATTGGCTCTTCTCACTAATGTTATAATCTTCTTATACCTTCTTTGGAGTTGTATGCCTCTCTTAGGAGATTTTCTTAACTTATTTTTACAGCCATTCTATTGAGTTGTTTATTTCTGTTATAATATTTTTGATTTTTTTAATTTCAGGGGCTATCTTTAATATTTCTTCTTTAATAATTTTATGTTCTGTCTGTGGAGGTGTCAACTGATGTAAGCAGAAAGTCCCAGATAGATTTAGGGTCTCCCAGAGACTTTATACTTCATATATGTCCATCATCAATAGTTCAGGAAAATGTCAACATCACATGAAGACAATGTATCTCTCCCCATATCTCTGAAAATATTAGTTATAGCGTTATTTTTTCCTTCCTACATTGTTTCTACTTGCTCTGATTTTTTTTTCTGTTTGCTTATTTTAGTCTTTCTTTTCATGATAGAATGAAACACCAGGTGGACCTTGATTGCCCTTCATATTTAAGAGGGAAGCATGAAAATGCTCAGTGGAAGCTCCATGTGTGCAGGTTTATGGTCTGGTGAGTTCCTCTAGGATGACTGGGCAGGACTGAGCTAGTCAGGTAGGAACCCATAAATGCCAGTACCGTGAGGTCTCTTCTCTTGGATGGGTCAGTTGCTGTTCTCTCCAGTCCCATGGCCAGCCAGACCCTGCTCTACCCACCCCCTCCCTCACCCAAGAACACAGGATGCCCTCCAGCCATTCTGCCCCTCCTGGCTGACCCCCAGAAGTGAGCAGCTCCAGGCATCTGTGCAGATGTTGGCCAGCAATGCCTTTCTCACTCCCCAACTCTTACTTACCTAATAGTGCTCTGCTGCAATCACTTCTTTTGCTTCCACCTTGTTTCCTTGCTCGCCATCCTGGGACAGAGTTAGCCTCTTCCTGCTGTCTGCCCTTGTAGCTGCTTGTGGCCCTCAATGGGTATCCCACTCTGTGACATTATGATGCCCCACTTGTTTGTCTCCTTCATTAATCTCAGTGCCTTTTTTTTTTTTTGTCTTTTGTCTTTTTCCATGTCCGGCAACGGATCGCACCCCTCAGTGTTGCCCCCGTACCAGACCGGGGACCGGCAACGGGATCGCAACCCTCGGTGTTGCCCCCGCGCCTCGCTCAGCCAGTGAGCGGGAACTGGTCTGTATGTGGGATCCGAACCCTCAGGGGGGAGCGCCGCGTGCTTCCCAAGCGGCGCACTTATCCAGTGCGCCACCGGGCCGGCCCTAATCTCAGTGCCTTTCAAGGAGCTTCCTATTCTATTCCCTGGTCCTGGTCTGGCCAGTTCCTTTGCAGTGGTGACACCTTAGCATCTGGGGATAATACAGAGAAAAGAGAGACACCGTGGTTTCCAGAAATCAAGAAAGTTTTGTGGATCTGCTGCCATTACAGACATCTAAGCCCAATTCGAAGGGTTACGTTTTGACCGAGGCTTATAAACGTTGTTGAAACTTCACAAAACCTTCTCCCACCTCATTCTTCTCAGGACGGCAAGCAGACACCCTCCTATCACTGTCTGCCATTCCCTGCGACCAGGGTGGACTTATTATCTGGAGAAATGGGAGGAAAATACTCACCATAGGGACCTTCGACCTCTCTCTTAAGACATCTGTCTGTGGATGTGTCAATTGATGTGAGCAGAAAGTCCCACAGGGATTTGGGGTCTCCTAAAGTCTTTGTACCTGGTCTTCATACACGTCCCTCATCAACAGGTCGGGAAAATGTCAACATCACATTAAGATGTATTAACTCGTGCAGGGATGACAATTTCATTTCATCTCCAGCATAACTCCACCTGATGACTGGAGGCTGCCTCAAGAGCATGTTAAGGGTTCGAGGCCTTAACCAGGTTTAGTATAAAAGAGTCCTGTGATCAATTAATGATGGCTGCCACCGGTGCTTATTTGCCAGCCCAGAACCAGAGGAAAGATGAAAGTAAAATGTTCTAAGACAGTGTTTCCCAAATTTGGCTGATGGTAAGAATTACCTGGAGGTACTTATTAAAAATAGATTCTAGACTTCACCAGGAGATTAAGATTTAACAGGTCTGGAGTGAGGTCTGGGAATCTGTAGTTAGAGAGCACCCACGTGACTCATACCATCAGGCAAGTTTGGAAATGCTGTTTTAAGGGAGTGTGGATTTCCAGGATTCCTTGCTTAACAGAGGAGGAAATGTAGGAAAATGGAGTAACAGAACCCAATCCTGGAGAAAAACAGGGAAGAATGGTTAACCCAGGCAGACAGGACTCCAGGCCCCTACATGTAAGTCAGGACCCTGTGAATCCTCAAGTCCTAACTGAAGCCCCTGAACATATTTGATGCTGAATGAAGAATAAGCACATCACCCAGCTGTAGAATTATGCATCTCAGGGGCCGGCCCGTGGCTTACTCGGGAGAGGGTGGTGCTGATAACACCAAGGCCACGGGTTCAGATCCCTATATGGGGATGGCCAGTTAGCTCACTTGGGAGAGCATGGTGCTGACAACACCAAGTCAAGGGTTAAGATCCCCTTACCAGTCATCTTTAAAAAAACAAAAACAAAAAAAGAATTCTGCATCTCAGAACCTTGTTTAATGCTCACCCAGATCCTCATGTCTTGCTTCTGTAACCTCTAGTTAAAGAGGATCTAGAGAGGCCCCAGAAGAATGGAAGCTATAACCATATGTAGAAATTACAAGCATCTGTGTTTGTTAGTCAGTAAAACCAGAGGCTGAGAAGGCATGGGATCTCCCCTGTGCAACATAATTGTCTTCAAAGGGAACTCACCATGTCCTTGACATGAGGAACCCCCAGAACATTGAACAGTCAGTTCAGACAAATTTCAATAAGTCCCCTCTTACCAGTGGGGGGTGGCACATTTCTCTTGGTCCTGGGAGTCTCAGGAGGCAGGACTACACGTAGCCTCTGCCAGGAGTCCCCCAGGGAGCAGGGCCGCACACAGCCCTGCCAAGGGAGTGCAGCGAGATGAGTTGCTCAGGGCGCGCCTTGAGCTAGGGGCTGCTGCCTAGGGAGGTGGGCAACCAGAAACCAGACACCAAGTTCTGGGACTTAGGGCACGCACTAAGCAACTTTATTGTCTACAGGCATGTATTATATATGTTTTAGCCAGCTGTAAGCCCCTCCCAGGCCTCCCCATCTCCTAGGTAACTCAATAGGAAGTCTACAGTTTGTGGTTAAGCCTTGTGAATTCCTGCTGACCCAGTATATTTGCATTTCTGCTGATACTGTCTAAATCCTGGAGAGCAAGAGTGCCTCCATCTTTAACATGTGTTCTCCTTCATTTTCCTCCAGGGGGTCAGTTTCTGAAACTAGTCCCCCCACCTTAAGAAAATAAGAGCTCCTATAAACAGGCACAGCTAATGTGGACCAGCGGCCCCTTCTCCAATATCTCACCATCATCAGTGTGTGCTCATTGCTTATGTAAGGAAGGTTGGTTCTTGGATACATATTCAATGAAGAATCCATACATATATCATGTCACAAAAACAGACAGCTAAGTTACTAAACTTTCTTTGCACCACAAACTATCTTAAGCCTTTTGTGTATTAACTTATTTTACCCTCTCTAGACCACATGAGGAACGTACTATTATTATTTCTATTTCATAGCTAGAAAATGGAGGCACAAAAATTATAGGTAATTTGTCCAATATCACAAAGCTAATCTATGCCCATATTTGTTATCTATTGTTGCGTAATAAATCATACCCCAATTGAGCAGTTTAAAACAACAAAATTTATCTCACAGTCCCTCTGGGTCAGAAATCCAGGTGTGGCTTAGCTGAGTCCTCTGACTCAGGGTTTCTCACAAGGCTGCAATCAAGGTGTCTATCGGGGCTGCAATCATCTCAAGGCTCGATTAGAGGAGGACCCACTTCCGAGCTTGCTCATGTGGCTGTTGGCAGGAATCAGTTCCCTGGGCTTGTTGGACTGAGGGTCTCTCTCAGTTTTTTGACATGTGGGCTTTTCAATAGGGCAGCTCAAAACATGGCACTGAGCAAGAGAGAAAATAAGAAAGAGCAAACAAGGTGGCTGTTAGAGTCTTTCTGCAACCTCTTCTTAGAAGTGACGTCCCATCATGGTTGCCATATTCAATTTACGTATTTTGTTCTTTAATCATTGTGGCTTTGGTATAGTATCTAAGAAACCATTACCTAACCCAAGGCCACAAAGATTTACTTCTATGCTTTTCTCTAAGAGTTTTACAGCTTTAGCACTTACATTTAAGTCCATGATCCATTTTGAGTAAATTTTGATGTAAATTGAGGTAGAGGTCCACATTTATTCATCTCTGTACGGATATCCAGTTGTCCCAGTTCCATTCACTGAATGATTGTTCTTTCTCTATTGAATTGTCTTGGCATTCTTGTTGAAAATCAGTTGACCATAAACGTAAGGGTTGATTTCTGTAGTCTCAATTCAATTTCATTAATCTATGTCTCTCCTTATGCCAGCACCACACTGTCTTGATTACACTCTAGTTTTGTAGCAAAGTTTGAAATCTGGAAATGTGAGTTCTTCAGCTTTGTTCTTTTTCAAGATTATTTTGACTATTGTGGGTCCCTTGAATTTTCATATAACTTGAAGGTCAGCTTTTTCATTTTTGCACAAAAGAAAGTTGAAATTTTGACGGGGATCATGTTAACTCTGTAGATCACTTTGAGAGTATCACTATCTTAACAATATCTTAAGCCTTCCAATTCATGAACGTGGATTTTTTTTCCATTTATTTAGATATTATTTAATTTCTTTCCACACTATTTTGTAGTCTCAGAGTGCAAATCTTGCACTTCTTTTGTTAAATTTATTCCTAAGTATTTTTTTGTTGCTTTTGTAAATGAAATTGTTTTCTTAACTTCATTTTCAAAATGTTTATTGCCAGTGCATAGAAAAAACCTGTCATTTTTATATATTAATCTTGTTTCTTGTATCCTTGCTGAACTTGCTTATTATTTCCAATTGTTTTTTAGTGGATTCCTTGGGTTTTTTTTTTTTTTTTTAAATCTACAGGACCATGTCATCTGAAATAGAGATAGTTTGACTTCTTCCTTTCTAATGTGTGTGCTTTCCTCCCCATTTTCTTGCCTAATTGCTCTGGTTGAAACTTTAGGATTTCCAGTACAATAGTGGATAGAAGTGGCAAAAGTGAACATCCTTGTCTTGTTCCTGCTCTCAGGGAAAAAGCACTCAGACTTTCACCACTAAGTGTATTGTGAGCTGTGGGTTTTCCTTAGATGCCTTTTATGATGTTGAGGAAGTTTCCTTCTATTCATAATTTAAGTATTTTTATTACAAAAGGTTATTGAATTCTGTTAAATGCTTTTTCTGCATTTTTGAAATGAAAATGATTTTTTGTGTTTCATTCTACTAATATGGTATATTACCCGAATTGATTTTCAAATATTAAACTAACTTACATATCTCGAATAAATCTCACTTTGTCATGGTGTATAATCTTTTTCATATGTTGTTGGAATCAGTTTGCTAGTATTTTGTTAAGATTCATGTAAGTGCACTTATAAGAGATATTGGTCTGTGGTTTTCTTTTCTTGTAATGTCTTTGTCTTGTTTGATATCAGGGTAATACTGGCATCACAGAATTAGTTGTAAAGTGTTTCTCCTCTTCTATTTTGGAGAAGATTTCATAAAGGGTTGGTATTGATTCTTCATTGAATAAATATTAATATTTATTGATTCTTCATTGAATGTTTATTCAGTGAAGAATCAATTCACTGGTGAAGCCATCTGGGCCTGGGCTTTTCTCCATGGGAAGTTTTAAAATTACAAATTCAGTCTCTTTACTTATTGTAGATATATTCAGATTTTCTATTTATTTTGGGGTCAGTTTTGCTAATTTATGTCTTTCTAGGAATTTGACCATTTCATCTAATTTACCTAACTTGTTGGCATACAGTGTTTGTAGTATTCCTTTACAGTTCTTTTATTTCTGTAAGGTCAATAGTGTTGTCCTCTCTCTTTCATTCCTGATTTTAGTAATTTGAGTATTCTTTTTTTTGTTGTCACTGTAGCTAAAGATTTGTCAATCTTGTTAATCTTTTCAAAGAAACAACTTTTTCTCTATTGCTTTTGTGTTCTCTGTTTCATTTTTTTCTGTTATAGTCTTTATTATTTCCTTTCTGCTTGCTTTGAATTTAGTTTGATTTTATTTTTCTAGTTTCTTAAGGTGAAAAGTTATGCTATTTATTTCGTTTCTTTCTTGTTTTTAAAATAAAAGCTATAACTCTTCCTCTGAGCATGACTGTAGCTGCATTTAATAAATTTTGGTATGTTGTGTATTTGTTTTCATTCATTTCAAAGTATTTTCTAGTTTTCCTTGTGGCATTTCAAAGTATTTTCTAGTTTTCCTTGTGGTTTTTTTTTTTTTCTTTGCCCATTGGTTATTTAGCAGTGTATTGTTTCATTTCCATATATTTGTGAAGTTCCCAAATTTCCTTCTGTAATTGACTTTGAATTTGATTCCATTGTGGTCAGAGAACATACTTTATTTTGTGTAATTCTAGTTCTTTTAATATTATTACAGCTTATTTTGTGTCCTCATATTAGGTCTATCCCAAAGAATGTTTCATGTGTATTCTGCTGCCATTATGTGAAATGTCCTGTAGATGTGTTCTAGGTCTAGTTGGTTTTAGTGCTGTTCAAGTCTTCTGTTTTCTTGTGGATCTTCTGCCTAGTTGTTCTATCTAGTACTGAAAGTCAAGAGTATTGAAATCTCCAACTATTATTGCTGAATTGTCTATTTCCCCTTTTAATTCTGTCAGTTTTTGCTTCCTGTATTTTGGTTCTGTGTTGTTACATGCATGTATATTTATAACTGATATATCTTCCAGATAGATAGACTCTATTACCATTATAAAATGTCCCATTTTATCTTTAGTAACATGGAAATTCTTCCGTACAAGTGAGCTGGGGTGGGGTGATTGGGGCCCCAGTATTCTTGGCCTGTTGTGCCTAGTGTCGAGCTTCTGCCCTATGGGTGGGAGCTGGGTGGGGGAAGGGAGGCTGATTTTCTCTGTGGTATCATCCAGAACAGAACTTCTGCAATATGGGGCTGGGAAGAGCAATGAGAAAGGCCATAGTCTGCCCAGCCAGGGTGAAACCATAGCCCCAGACTGGAAGCTGAGGGGAAAGGGAGCCCTCTTCTTGGCCCACTGGCTTGGGATAGAAATTTTGTAATATGGAGCTGGGGGTGGAGGTTCAGGGAGGGGGTTTTGGTTCACACGTGGTAGGCTCTCACTGTTCTTACGGAGATTTAGTAGATTTCCTTAAATGAATGTTTTTCCCTTTGCCTTATGCCCTTAGGACAATTTCTAGAGACCTTAAGTACTTTCTAAAAAATCATTTTTACTAAATTGTTGTTTTGTTGGAGAGAAAGTCTGCGAAACTTCTTACTCCTCCTTTCAGGAAGTCCTGCCCCTCCATGACAAATTTTTGAAAGAATAAAGAGTACCAGGTAGAGCCTATTCAGGCTGAACACCCCCTAGAAATTCCCGATTGTGAGGTTGCCATGACCAGAAATGAGGAAAAACAAGACAGTCTTTGGCAGCACCCAATTATAAAGAAATAAGAGTTGGCTGCTGTGTGGCCACATATCTGCCTTTCACTTATCTGAGAGATCAATCTCATTACTCTGCAACTCAGAATTATGGCAGCAATAGAAGTGCAATTGCATTTGTGGGAAAGCCTGACCCAGCTCGGTGCTTTCGATTGCTTATGAGCTCTATGGGCAAACGCCAAGGCAGGAGGCTGATTAGCAAGAAGCCATAGATTTTTATAAAATTGTAATTATGAAGTTAAAAGGGAAAGTGGAACCTGGTAGGAACGAAGATGGGTCATTCCTATACTGGGTGACCCTTGTCAGAAGAGGACCTAGTTGGGGGTGGGCTGACATAGGCTGGAGAAGTCTCAGATCCAGAGGTTGGACATGTTTACTGGGCAATGGTATTTGCTTAGTGTTGTGATGATCAGAAGTCCAAGGGCATCCCACAAGCCAGATGAGGGTGTGCCAGGAGAGCAGAGTGTTGAGGTGGTCATGGCAGGCAGTCATTTCCGGAGAGGTCCAGCTGTTCCCCACCCCCCACATCTTTGGGAGAATGGATACTGAGGCATGAGACAGATCCCAGTGTCCAGGAGGTGTAAAGTCAGAATGGGACCAAGCACCCAGGCTGGCAAGTATGAATCATGCACATCAGGCTATGGGTTTCATAAATTCTCCTAAGCACCAGATGACTGAGTTCTAAGCCTGGGGAGGGAGCTGATTGGCTATAGTTATAGGCATTCGAGACCCTTGAGGGCAGAAAATTAGGTAGAATAATATAGCTTTCCTTACTGAACAACTGAGGAAAGAATAATTGTAGTAGTAATAACAGTAGCGACAGCAGCAGCAAACACCTATATAACACTTATAAGGCTGCAGGCTCTCTCCTAAACCTACACTTCATCTTCACAAAAACCCCATGAAGTAAGTATAGTATTACCCCCATTGTAGAGATGAGAAAGCTAGAGGCAGAGAACATTTAAGTAACTGGGTCTACGTTGCACAGCAAGCACACGTGGGGGCCAGGTTGGATCATGTTCAAACCCTGGCAGTCTGGCTCCCTGGTCCATGTCTTAACCACTGCATTCACCACATCAGATGATCTCTGACACTATTTCCTCATCCTTCAATGAGAAGAACAATAGACACCCCATCAGACTTCAAGGGAGAGTAAATGTCTGTGGGAGCACAAGCAAGACATGAATTGTGGCTCCTATGTTCATTACTGTTCGTGATTGCTCCAGCCCCCAGGCTGCCCTCAAATACAACCCTTTCTGCCTGCTTCTTGTAACAATTGAAAATGAGTTGGAGATAGAAGGCTTCACCTCTGTAGTAATGTTTTACTGCTTAAGCTGGATAGGGCACACAGGTATTCATTAATTATTCTTTATATCTTTTTGTACACACCAAATGTTTCATAATAAGCTAAAAAAAATAAAATAAAATGACTGTGTGTCAGGTGGGGAAAGGAGAGTGGACATTAGAATACATGACCCTAGAGTGGCCTTGAGATAAACTTTGTTGATTTGACAATGTGGGTGTTGGGCGATTCTAGCTTTCTCTGAAAATATCTGGAAAGAAAGCAAATGTTTCAGGTAGGGAGATTTACACCTTGGGAAAATGAGGCCAAAAAGAGGAAGACAGAAAAGTAGGAGGAAAACTAGCCAGAGAACCATGTGCTAGAAAAAGCCAAGTGGGTAGAGAGAAGGGGAAGGGGCGGGTTAACCTCATCAAAGACTTTAGAGACTGAAGGTGATGAGAAACAGAGAAAGGCCATTTGATGAGGCAATTAGAAAATCTGTGTGGTCTTCCAGAGAGCAGATTTAAGATTTGTCAATAATTCTGCATCTTTCTACTATAGAATTGATACAATATATATAATATATATTCAGTGGGTTTAGTAAAGCATGCATACCAAGGAAAAATTGAGACCAATGAGAAAAGAGGAGCTAAAACACGGTAACAGCACAGTGTGTTTTAGCTTCCTGGAACTCCAGATAAAAAGTGAAATAGGGAAGATACAAAGCTCAGATAATTAGAAAGGAGGTCATAGTCCAGTTCCTCAAGAGAATCATTTTTTTTTCCCACACTACAGTTGGCTTATAGGACTTTTGGACCCATGTAAGCAGAAAAAGCAAGTTTAAATCATCCTTTAAAAAAGGGACTGAAAAAAAAAGACCAAAGTTTCATAAAGGAGTGTTGTTAGAATGCATCTTGAGAAATGAAAGCAAAAATTATTAAAATACGTTTATTTTATTTCACAGTGAACATTGAAGTTGTATGTGAAGCTATCTGCCCCCTCTTTGAATGAACAGAGCGAATGAAGGGCTGACTTTTTGGTGGAATAAAAATAAGTATATTATAGAATGAAATAACATTCTCAAGTTCATGTTTGACTTTGGCAGCATGATCATAAAAAGCATTATTTTTTATTGCAAAAACTTTCTGAGCACTTTATCAATTTTCTCAAGAGCCTCTTTTCTTCCTTTGATATTCAAACCATTCTCTTTTAGGCTTCATGGTATTATTGCCCTTGCTGTTTTCTCCTCTTGAGTTGTTAACTGCTCGAACTCCCCAAATACGTATTTGTCAAAGCCTTTGCACCTCTCTTAGGTAGACTTTGTGAAATCCCGCCCCCACCTCATTCTTGTGATATTTGCAATTATACTTTGCAATCAGTTTACATTGTATTACCAGCGCATTGATCATCTGTCAGCCGGTGGGAGGTTGAGCAACAAAGATGTCAGTGAGACGGGAAGGAATAGAGCCTAGTGTGGATATGGGAGGGATGTGAAGGAGGGAGGACTAATATTGTAAGTGGAGACTTGCTTCTCTGGGTAACCTTGTAACTGTGGGGGTTCAGATAATAAATGCTTAAATAAGGGCAAACTCTGTACTTAACCCTTTATAAAAAGGACCACCAAGTTAAAGAGGCAGTAAATGATATGCTTAACAGCAGGTGCACAGCGAAATCGGTGGCATGTTTTACACGGCTGTTTCTTGTAACCACCGCTGATACAAGTTGGGGCAGAGTATTCAAACACAGCTTAGTAGAGGAGATTCTGTGAGGAGCTGACCTTGATATGATCCGACATGTAGTCTGCCTGTATTAGTTATCTATGGCCGTGTAACAAATGACTCCCAACCTACCGGCTTCAAATAACAAACTCTTATTATCTCATCGTTTCTGTGGATCAGAAATCCAGGAGCAGTTTAGCTGCAGGTCAGCCAAGGCTACAGTCATCTGAAGATTGCCTGGATCTGGAGGATTTGTTCCCAAGCTTATTCGTGTGTCTGTTGGCTGGAAGTTTCATTTCTTGCTATGTGGGCCTTATCATAGAGTTTCTGATGATTCCTATTGGAGTGATCTGAGAGAGAGAGAAAGGAAATGACCAAGACAGAAGAAGCTGCAGTGTATTTTATAACCTGATCTTGGAAGTGACACAGTATAATTTCTGCCATCTTCTATCAGTCACCTGGTACAATGTGGGAAGTTACTACAAAAGGGTGTGAATACCAGAAGGTGGCCATCATCTTTGGGGGAAGGTAGTCCTACAGACTGACTACCACACTGCTCCTGGGTTGATTGCCTGTAAGGGAGAAGCAGTTTTAATATAGCAAAGAACTGGGAAGAGGCAAGGGCTTGAGAGAAGGGAAAGGGAGGGAATAGATGGGAGGAACTTATGGAGAAAGGGGTGTGGAGGCTGTGGCAGGTCGGCCTCATACACTTAGGCTGGTTGTGCCCTGCACTATTTTAGGAGGTTCCATTTACATAGACCATATATTTGGACCCCTGAATGCAGGCAAGCACAGCCTCTTCTTTGCAGAAATTTGACCTGGAAAGGGCTCCACTATAGTTGCCTCTTCATCATGCAGAAATGACCCAGATGACTCTGGAAGTTTGTGAAGCTCATTTTCTGTGTAGATTAGGTGGGAGATGGGCACTTCATGAGGGGTCTGACTGGCATCTGTGAGCCCTTGGCTCTGTATGATGCTCCTTTCTTCTGCCGAGGAACCAATGGAGGTGGGTGCTAGGTGGGTGTCACAGCAGATCTGGCTCCACTTGGAGATGATGACAGGACTTGCTAAACAGGAACAGCAGTGAGGCAGAGCTGCTTTTTTTTTTTTTTTAATGTCTGCAGTTCCATTTACACTTCTGTCAAAAAAAAGGGTTGATGGGGACGTGATGACTCTGGAATAAAGCCTTGGAGTTTCATAGATGGGAAGTTGGAAAATATCAAGTTCTATTTCTGGAATCATGACTTTCTGTTTTACTCTGTGTTATGGGCTGAACTGTGTCCCCCAACATTCATATGTTGTAATCCTAACTCCCATACCTCAGAAAGTGACCACATTTGGATATAGGGTTGTTAAAAAAGAGGTAATTAGGGCCAGCCCGGTGGCGCACTTGGTAGAGTGTGGTGCTTGGGAGCGCGGCGGCGCTCCCGCCGAGGGTTTGGATCCCATATAGAGACCGGTCTGCTCACTGGTTGAGCGCGGTGCGGGCGCGACACTGAGGGTTGCGATCCCGTTACCGGTCACGAAAAAAGACAAAAAGGAAAAAAAAAATAAAAAAAGAGGTAATTAAGTCAGATGAAGTCATTAGGGTGAGATCTAATTCAGTATGACCAGTGTTCTGATAAGAAAAGGAAATTTGGATGGAGACATATACAGAGGGAAGAGCTTGTGAAGACGGGGATGGTCATCTCCAAGCCAATGATAGAGGCTAAGAAATCAACTCTGCCAACACCTTGATCTGAAACTTCTAGCCTCCAAAATGTGAGAAAATAAATGTGTGTTGTTTAATCCACCAAGCCTGTGGTCCCTTGTTATGGCAGTCCAGCAAACTAACACACCCCGGACAAGTCTTTACTCTCTCTGTGTTCTGACCTTGCAGTACTTAAAATGATGGCAACACTTTGACTGTGGTGCTTGCACATAATGGATATCATAATGCAATTGCACATGGGCTGCTGCTAACCCATGTGGTGCTTTTGTGCAAGTTAAGAAAATCTCAGGTAGATTTAGTCTTGCATTGGGATACTTGGCTTTGTGAGAGGAGCTGGGCGCACTTGTGCCGGGTGCAACCTGCATGTCTGTACTAGGTGACTCTGCCCATGCAAGACGTTCTGGATCCCCAGGAATCAGGTGGGACACTGGCTCTGCCTGGGGAAGTCACCCATGCTGCTCTTCTGAAGAGGAAAGTTTGAGATGACATCCTTTTCTCCTCATTGCTCTTTCTTAGAGCAAACTCAGTGGAAAACTTCTGCAAATGCTGCATTAAACTTTTACATTTACAATGTACTTTGCAAGTCTACTGTACCTTAATAACATAACACACCGAAAGGTTGGAGAGAGCTCCTTTTAAACATTTTATGAATTCATGGCTCTGTACTCACTGTCTCATTCTTATTCTCAACCACAGATACTCACAAACCCCAAATTTTACATATTCATATATATATAAATACCACCTAGCTCTATATGAATATATTTTAATATGACTTTGAGGAAATTTGTAGACCTGGCTACCTTGTCACAGGTTAATGAATATTTCGTTAGATGAAATTGGCTCTTCCTTGACAAATTTTCTTCTTCCAAGCCCAAATCTCAGGAAATGCCATAATTCTCTTCCCATTACGTGTGGATTAGCTCCCTCAAGGCAGCTCAAGAGAGCTGGAGAAGCTCAGGAGGTGGAGTCGGATGGACTGAATTTGGGTTTGGCACAGTCACAAGGGGACTCAGACAAAGTGCCGAGACCCACGTGTGCCCTTCTCCAAGCCCTCTGTACCTTCTGATGGCTTATGCTGTCAGTATCTGCATTTCTATTCCTGGCACTTTCTCCAGGACCACAGGAGGCCACTTTGCATGTGCTGGGTGTGTGTGCATGTGGATACTTTTGTGGCACATGTTTTACAGCATTTCCGAGAGTACCCCCATGGGGGCCATGCTGTGGCCCTTCCCTTAACAACACACACATCTTGGCTGCCCTCCTTCCCCTGCATCACTTCCACACTCCTCTCCTGGTGTCTCTGGTGCTTCCAAAATAAATCACTAGCACTTGAATTCTGTCTCAGGGTCTGTTTCTGGGGGAACCTAAACTATATCCCCCTCCACACTATAAAAGACTCTGCTTCAGACTTCGGATAGAGTTGGCTAATTGCTCTGACCCAAAGTGCTTGGCCAGAGTGGTTCCTGCTGCTAATTTGCTGCTATAGGGCACATTTAAGGTTCACAGCCTGAAACACATTCAGTGTGTTTTACAACAACCCTATGAAGTGGATATTATTATCCTGTTTATAAATTCTTGAGGTAAATAGAGGAGTCAAATTCAGGAAATAGAGGGATGGAAAGGGAATTCACAGCCATTGCATATCTAGTACATTCTAGATGCTTTATGTATTTAAAAAACTTTTAATTGTTAGCTAATAGAAAAGTTGCAAAAATTAGGTAAAACATCTCTTATATTTCATCTTACAAAACTACAATATAATGGGTAGATGCAGAAGTAGAGACATGTATATATGCATGGGTTGCGATGTATACATTTCCTAGCTCTGTCTGATGAGAGGGTCTAGAAGCAGCGACACCTTAGTAGCGTTGAGCACATGCAGCACCTAGATCTTGGTCTCTAAACACCATTCTCCACTGAAAGGAGCAGGGTTCCCAGGAGTAGTTGATTCTGAGGCTGAGGAGTGGAAAATATAAGATGAGCTTGGACCATCTGGAGGCTTGTTGAAAGAACACAGGAGCCAACCTGATGGAGCTCCTAATGGCCAAAGGTGGAACAATTTGAGCAGCAAATTGTCAAACCAGAGAATAAAATACATACATTAAAACTTAAAAAATTTTTATAATAACCTTATGAGTAGATATTATCGTCCACAGTTTACAAGTTTTTGAGGTAATGGGAGGACTCAAGATTCAAGTTCAGATTAAATCGGACCAAAGCTCCACTATACAACATACCTTCCCCACCGTGGTGAGGCAAGTAGAATCTGTCCATGCACTGAAGCTCTCACTCCTGCTTTCAGTTGTGCAACACGCAAGCCCTGCCCCAACTGAGACTGGGTTCTATTTTCTTTCTCCATGCTTCCATCTTCCCAGCAGACCTTTAAGTCCTCCTGACCTCACACCAACCTCCTGAGTCAAAACCTGACAAAACCTGAGTCACTGTTTTGCTTACTCTGCCGTCTATTTTCTTTCTCCATGCTTCCATCTTCCCAGCAGACCTTTAAGTCCTCCTGACCTCACAACAACCTCCTGAGTCAAAACCTGACAAAACCTGAGTCACTGTTTTGCTTACTCTGCCAGCTTAAATCAGAGGTCACTTGGCAAGAGCATTACAATAATCTCCCTCTGCAAAGGTTGTTGATGCTCCAGTTGTTTTACAGCAGCTCTTCCATTCAGTCTATAACTCAGATAAAGTCTCAGGACCCATCTGGGGGATTCAGGGGAATGGGAGGGAGTTAAAATAAGAAGTTGGGAGGGCAGGGGGTTGGAAACTTGACATCCCATTCTTAATCGCCCCTGTGTTCCTCTGATGCCTTCCATGATAGCATGGGTTCTGGATTCCTCATTTGTTCACATTTCCTGGGGGGTGGTGAAGAGCGCTTAGTGCCATGACACTGCTATAAAAATAATGAAGGTGATGAATGGCCCCAAACAGCGAGGAAGGGAAGAAACGGCATTCCTCGCCCGCTTTCCCGGGGCTGTAGATAAATTGCTTCTGTCGTGGCTGGGGCCGTGGAGCTTTAGCTGTGATGTGGTTGGGTGGCTATCTGCCAGACACTACACCCCCTCCAGCAAGGAGACTGGCCCTGCCGGCTCATTTTAAAAAGAAAAAAGAAAGCAGGGGTCCATTCCTATCACCAGCTAAATGGCCTGATTCTCTGGGGCCTCGAGCCTTCACCTCCACTTTGGCGTGGGTTCCTCCTTGAGAGCAGAGCCGACCTGTGGGCTCGTGGACCGTCTACGTGGCACCTGCAGTGGACTGCTTCTAAGAGGGGTTGAGTGCAGACAGGTCCAGAGGCAGAGGGATGGATGTGATAACTTCTGACAGGCTCCCTTCTGCCACAGGCTGGGATTGCACGAGGGGTTTTGAGTTCTGGCCCAGAATCAGTCTGTGATAAAGCTCTGTTGTTTTAAAACTATGAAGGGAAGGGTGGGCTAACCCCTGGGAGTCACTCTGACTCTTTCCTCTTTCCTGTTTCCTATGTCCAGTAGGATTCCCTGTCTTGGCAAGTCACTCTCTCTAACCTCTCCTGCTTGTGCCTGACCTTTTCTTCCAGGTCCCTGCCCAGGAGCAGTCTCCTCCTCCCTGCTTGAATTGATGCATTGATACAGGGGCTTCTTGGTGGTCCTCTGCCTCCATTCCCTGTCTCCCTTGTCCATCCTCTACAAGCAGCCACAGTAAGCACGTCTGCCTCAGTTACAACCTTCCTATGTCCCCCACTGTCATGAAGATAACATCCACGTCCCACTGCATGGTGTACAGTCTGGCACAGGCCAGCCCTTACTTCTCTCTCCAGCCCTCCAGTCTCTACTCTCTCTGGTTGCTCTGCAACAAACTCTGGTCTCTGGAAATACTGAGTCATAGGGATGTCTATGTGTCCCTAAATAAGACTTGCTTTCTCTTGCCTTTGATAAGGTGCTCAGACATGCTCCTATTTATTGTAAAGGACTCACAGCATCACCTCCTCTAGGAAGCCCTCCTAAAGCTAAAATAAAAGGCCTTTCTCTGCCACCACATGAAAGCCTCCTCACATTTTCTGTCTCACAATCTCATCAGTCTCCTTAACAATGAGGCTACCGGACACTGTTCAGGCACAGGACATAGATCTTATGTGACATAGATCTTATGGCCTCCAAAAACTAAAATATTTACCATCTATCCCTTTAAGAAAAGCTTTGCAGATCCCCATCAGACATGCCCAGACAACTACTAAGTGGCTAAGCTGGAGTGGGGACAAAAACCTCTCAGGCTCCAAATTCCAGAAATTCCAAATTCTGTGCACCAATTTCCAAGGCATCTCCCCTGCAGCCAGATGCTGGGGAAGGAACACACAGTGGACATAGGAAAGGAGGTGGCTGGGTCCATAGGCAGAGCTCAGCCAGCCACATGGCTCCTTCTGTCCTGTCCACCTCTCTGTGTTGTCCCCTCCCTGTTTGGTGTCTGGTGTCTTAGCTGAGGCTCTTGGTCTATAGAGCCTATGGGCCTCTGCGTCTGAGTCTCCATCCCCTCGATAAGCCTGGTTCCTCCTGGCACAGCTGGTCAGCCTCCTCTTGCCCAGTGCCAGCTTGCTGCCTCTAGGCAGGTGCCAAGAATTAAAGTCCTCATCTCCTCCAGCCGGCTTCCTCTCTCTGGGCCCGATCACTCCAGACTGGTTTCAGTGCCACAGATGGAATTGTTTATAAAAGTGCATCAACAAATGGAATTGGGGAAAGATAAAACCCTGGGTGTGGAGAAGAGCTTGTGTGTGTGTGCGCGTGTGTGTGTGTGTGCGTGTGTGCGTGCGCGCGTTCAACAAATGGAATTGGGGAAAGATAAAACCCTGGGTGTGGAGAAGAGCTTGTGTGTGTGTGTGCGTGTGTGTGTGTGCGTGTGTGCGTGCGCGCGTGCACACGTGTGTCTAGGGGGTTGCAGGAGGGTGGGAGTGGGAGGAAGACTTTGCAGAGAGGGAGAGAGGGCAAAGGCCCCAGGAAGGGAAGGTTGTGTGGGACTGTCAGCAGCAAGAAGGGTGATTTAAAATCAATTTCCTGGCCAAGAAGAATCACTCTTGCCAGGGTGAAACATAATGTGAAATAAGAAAGAAAGGCAAGCTAGGGCCCTGCCACAATGTGCCTCAGGCCTTCCTGCTTATGAAGGAAATAAATAACCTTCTCCATAAGGCAGCCAGGCTGGCGCCGTTAACATGGCAGGGGCAGATGCACGGCACAATCAGCCCAGGTCACCAGTCTGGGGACCTCGGACTCAAGAGGGATGAGGCCCTCGGGGGCTGCCCTGGCTGTACGTGTGAATGGCTTTAGCATCCAACCTTCCTGTGTACCAAACTCACTGTGAGCCCACCCTTTGGTCTGCGATTCTGATACTAGAATTCTTTTGGTTGCCAGTGACAGAGATCCAATTCAATTTCATTTAGGTTACAAGGTGCTCTACTAACTCAAGTTGCCAAATCTCAGGCCTAACAGAGGCCCAGACACTCAAATGTTTCCAGGACATGACCCCTGTCTCTTTGAATGTCAACTGAATTCTCTCAGATAGGCTTTCTCTATTGGCTGCTCCTGGACTCACCAAATCCCAGGTTTCATTGCTAGAGAGGAAAATACTCTATTTCCTTGGTTTTCATTTGAGAAATCCTGGGGAAGGGCTCTGATTGGCTTTCCTTGAACTCATGCCCTCTTCTAGACCTGGGTCTCACTGAAACCAAATGGTTGGAGGAGGAATATGATCCTCCAGAAGGTGGGCATGTGCATCCCAGAAGAAGGAAGGGTCTGAACATACAAACCGCGGATGTTCCCCAGTGCCTGAGTTCCTGCCTTAGGCTCCTGCCCAGCCCAGCCGCCCAGCAGCAAAGTCCAGCCTTTGGATCTCAACGTGTTGTCTGCGCTGCCTGCCTTTACCTGTCATTCTCTCCTCTGCTCCATGCTGTCCGACTTCTGGCCCCACCAGGCCATAGAAAACCTTCCTCGAAGGTTACAAGAAGCTGAGTCATTAGGAAAAGGCCACGGTCTCGTCTCATTCCATTGGTCTCTCTGCAAGGTCTGATGATTATTCCACCTGCAGCTTTGGGACTGTCTCCCATTTCTCTTGTGCCTTTGGAAACGAGCTTTCCTGGCTTTCCACCTACCTCTCTGTTTCTTCTCAGTTCCCTTCTCTGGCCTTTCCTCTTTAGCTCATCCCATAATTATAGGGTTTTTCCAAAGTACTGCTCTTTTCTTATCTTTATCCCATCACTCTCCTTTGGAAATTTGAATTACTCATAGAGCTACATTAAAAGAAGTCTAGTGAATAGAGAGAGGGAGTTGATGCCCCTGCTCTGTAGACAGACCCCACCTACGGTGATAGTCTCCATTCTGGGCAGCATGTTTTAAACGGAGCATTGAAGATTCATATGTGTTCACAGGGTTGGAACTAGGGTGGCAAGAAGACTCAATACTGGCCACTGTAGGGAGTGGAAATACTTACCTGGGATGGAAGGAACACAGAGGGCTGCTTCCTCAGAGCAGGCCAGAAATTCCAGGGGGGCCCACTTCATCTCTGTCCTCAGGGCTAGCCCAGGCTTGGCATAAGAATTAGGCTGGGAAGAGACAACTGGGCTGTGCTGTGTGGGAGAGAACTCCACCCCAGTCCCATCCTGGGAAACAGGTCAGCAGAGAGCAGCAGCCATGATTTAGGACACTCTGGAGGGCATGTGAGTCCTGGGGGGGAGGTCTGACTTCCTGATTCTTACAGGTCCTTCCAATTTCTAAATCAGTGTGACTTTCCAGATCAGAGATGAGATTTCACCAGAGGCCTGGGTCCTCTTATGCCTAAATGGCACTGGGTAGAGTCAGTGAGCCTCTTCTCCTCTGGGTCACCCAGGCCTCACTCTGTGGCCCTGGAGAGACACCTGTGCTCAACCCCATCCTCCACCAAAACCTCATTGGGTCTCACCTCTCTGTTTATTTATTTGTTCGAATAGTATTTATTCAGTACTTGCTATGGGCCAGGCAGTGTTCTAGGTGCTAGGGACATGGCGTATGTAATCTTAATAATAGCAACACATACGACAATAAATACACCACCACCACCAATAACAATAACAACACTTATATAGTGCCCATTATGTGCTAGGAACATTGAGGTAGACAGGTCACACACCTCTCTGCCCTCATAAAGCTTATATTCTAGCAGAGGAGACAAACACTAGCAAGAAAAGATACTTTCATCACCATAAATGCTATGACGAGAATAAGTGGGGTAATGGGAGGAAGAGGGATGGGGATTGTGGGATGCAGAGGGAGCTCATTTGGAAAGGAAGTCCCAGAAGAAGAAGAGTTTGAACTGAGACACACATGGTGAGGGGGACCATCCAAAGAGATGGAAGGAAAACAATCTAGTGCAAAGGCTTCGAGGAGAGGGCAGGTGTGGCTCGTTTGTAGAACAGAGAGATGGCCAGAGTGGCAGAAGTTAGTGGGCAGGAGGGAGGTGGTATGGGGTGAGCTCAGAGATGTTGGGAGGTGATGGTCAGCGCAGGGTTGGGAAGGCCATGCAAAGAAATTGGGATTTGAGTAAGGACGTGATATGATCAGTCATGCATTTCTACAAGAGAAGAGACACTGGCCTTGAGGAGACCCAGACAGTGGATGGGGAAGGAGGTGAGGATGGAGCTGCAGCGCCAGGTGGGAGGCAGGAGGAGATGGCAGCTTGGACTAGGGAGGTGGTGGTAGAGACAGACAGAAGTGATTGGACTGGGTTCTATTTTAGAGGAAAAGCCACAGATCTCTTTCGTGGATTGCATGGAGAGAAGAGAAAGAGAAGAATCAAAATCGATTCTATGGTTGGGGCCTGAGCAGCAGGGTAGATGGTGGTAGCATTACCTGACAGGGGCTTCTGGGGTGCAGGAGGGTGAGGTGTGGGGGGTGAGGGGCGAGAGGTGGGTTTCAGCTCATCCTGCCACCACCCAGACACTGGTTGTTAGTAATCAGGTGCTAATGCATGGTGTGCAGAGAGACCCTGAAGCCCTGCTCCATGACCCATGGGGAGAGCTCCAAAGCTGTCCCACGGCCTCTGGAACATTTCCTGTAGGATGGAGTCCAAGGTCCTTCCCATGTTTCTCACAGCTCCTGGGATCCAGCCCTGCTTCCCCTCCACACCGTCTCCTATCATCCTCCCCAAGTACTCGGTAGTGCAGCCACACCTTAGAGTCCCTCCCAAGTTCTGTGCTCTGTCCAGCACGTTTTTGAGCACCTACTATGTACCAGACACTGTGCTGGGCATAGAAGACATACAGAAAACGATAAGATAGTTCCTGACCTAAAGAGCTCGTCATCTGGAGATAATTATGAAACAACGTGGTGAGGGCAAAGGTGGAGATACACCCCGACACTGATGGGAGAAAGAAAGACTGACCCAGGATGCGGAAGTCTTGGCACAAACCGTTCCCTCTTCCTGGTGATCTTCAAGAGCTGCTCTCTGAGGGGCCAATCTTGACTTCTCCAGCCGACTAAGCCTCCCTCCCTCCCTCCCTCCGCTTTCCTCTGGGCCTTCCTTTCTGTGACCCCTCATTCCAGTGCTCAGGCTGCACGTTATCTGGTTCCCCACATGTCCCTCCCACTGGTCTCCGGCTCCTCCAGGGCAGAGCCCTCATCCAATCCATGTCAGCATCGCAGGGTCCGGGCCACGAGTTCTGAGTCTGGCTTGTGCCCTCCCTTCCCCCATTGCTCTGAAGTGGGAGGGGGCTGACCCCATTTGGCTATTGAAGAAAAGACCATTTCACGGCTGCCTGCGACCGACCTGTGCCCCCTGCCTGGAAGAGATCTCTGCCTCTTCAGCATACAGCTGCTCCTCCTGCCTCTGGCTGCCAGAAAAGCTCAGCCTGCTCTAAGAAGGGACCAGACTCCCCATTGAGGCCAATACATAGGAAATTAGGTGAAAATGTCTACAGACAGAAAACATTCAAAGACATAACATCCAAGGAGCATGATGGTTTTGACTTATTTTTATTTTTGGTACCAGAAGGAGGTTAAGCTAAGTCTGAGGATATTGGCGGGTGAGGGGCAGTGCAAACCACTTCAAGCTCATCCTAATTCTTCCTAATTTGACACACTGTCCACCCATCTGCTTGGGGCCCTTTTAAGCTTGGAAAGACTCATTCTGGAGGGGAGTCGTGCACGGCATGGATGGGGGCAGAGGGAATGTGGGAGGCAGCACCCCGAGAATTACTGGCATCGTCTTTCCACATTTAAAATTCGAGTTTATGGGCTTTGTCTCTTTAGCCTGCGGTTTTCTCATTGTGGAGCTTACATTTTTATTTGCAGAAATAAAAGTCAGTGGCAGCTGATGTGGCCCTCTGGAGTTGGAGGCAATAACCATTGTGGGCAATGCAGCTTGGAAAATAATAATAATAATAATAAGCAGCAAAAAGGGAGACAGCTTTTTGAAGGTGGTTGATGAATGGCTGAAGACTTCATAACAACTTCCTCCAACCCCTGCCAAGCACACACACCCACTTTCCTGCAGCCCTGCATGGATCCCACTGAAAAACGCAGTACAGAGGGACTGGCTCAAAGGAACAAGTGGAGAAGGTTTGTCTCAGGGGTCCTGCAGCTGGAAGGCAAAAGCAGCAGCGGGGATGAGTGGGTGACTACATCTGGAACAGGGAGGGACGGGAGACGAAGGTCTCTCAGCCTCAGTTTTCTCATCCATATAATGGAGTGAGCATGCATGCCTCATAGGTTGCTGGGCGGCTTACATGAGATAGCACAGAGCCTGGCACATAGTAGACTTAGTACATAAATAGTTCCACATCCTTGCTCCATTCCAAGGCTGAAGATGGAACCAGTAATGCTTTTTTAGATAAAGGAGGAGAAACCCAGAGGGGAAGCATTTGGGTTTGATCTGACCCCTCAAACATGCCCATTGGAAAAGATTTTGAAGATGTCACCAAAGGCTAATGGAATCCCCCATCCGAATTCCTTCTCTTCCACCTCTGACCACCCCTGCCCTCCCAGCTGGAACTCTCTTTCACTCCTTTCTGTTAACCTCACCATGTCCTTCCTCCTGTCTGTGTTCTGCATCTCCTGCCCTACTGTTTGAGGGACCTTGTTCATGACGACGTGGATCTACAAGATGACCACCATTTCTTTCTCTCAAGGGGAGGTGACCTAACATTTTTTGGGTTTATACCATGTGCCAGATACCATGAAAGTCATGTTATATACTATTTTTTTCTAATCCGTGAAACAGCCCTGGGAGGTAGTCATTGAGCTCTCCATTCTACAGAGGAGGAAACTTGGGTGCTGAAGGGCTGAGCGATTTGCCCAGGCCTTGCTGTGAGTGAGTGAGTGAGGGGTGTGGACCCAGGTTGTGCAGACTCTGGAGCCTGTGCTCTTTATGGCCCCAGACTGCCTCTAAAGGGGTTAAAGAGACCCAAGCTCTAATGGGCACTCTATTAATAGGCTGAACTGAGTCCACCTGTCCAAAAGGTCACAGGAACCCTTCCCGCCGAGCGTCCAGAACCCAAGAGCCTCCTGGTGGGAAGGTGCTGTGAGCAGCACTTGGTTGAATCCCCTCCCTTCTACTGCTTCTGTGACAGGTGACCATTCGGCCTCTGCTTGAACACTTGCAAACACAGGAAACTCGCTCCTCTCAGTGGGCGGCATGTTGTAGTGCAGCGGTTCTCCAAACGTTGTGTTCAGAACAGCAGCGTTGACATCTCCTGGAGTCTTGTTTGAAATGCAAGTTCTTGGGCTCCACCCAGAAACAGAATCAGAAACATTGGGGGGCAGGCCCGGTAATCTGCACAAGATCTCTGGGTGATTCTGATGCTGCTCAAGTCTGAAGCCCATTGTTTCAATGGAAAGGAAAAGGGCTTTGAGGTCAGGGAGATCTGAGCAAGATGGACTGTGTAGATGTGGTTGAGTTAAGGATTCTGAGGTGGGGAGATGATCTGGGTGGGCCCAATTTAACCACAAGGGTCCATATGAGAGGGAGTCAGGAGGATTAAAGATGGAAGAAGGTGACGTGGTAACAGAAACAGAGACTGGAGTGCTGTGGCCATGCGGCAAGGACTGCGGGAAGCCTCTAGAAGCTGGATGAGGAAAGGAGTGGATTCTTCCCTGGAAACTCCAGAAGGAACCAGCCCTGCCAGCACCTTCTTTTTGGCCCTGTAAAGCTCGTTTCATACTTCTGACCTCCAGAACTGTGAGATGTAAGTTTTTGTTGTTTTAAGCCACTAAGTTTGTGATAATTAGTTACAGCATTAATAGGAAAGTAATATAAGTGTTTGCTATGTGCCAGACTCTGTCCTAAGTGCTTTACCTATAGAAAGGACAAATGAATTACCTACTGTTATTAATAACTCATTTAATCCCCACAACAACCCTACCCCTACCACGTGAATACTGTATTAGACCCTTTTTACAGATGAAGACACGAAGGCACAAAGAGGTTTAGTCACTTGCCCAAGGTCATACTGCTTGCAAGTGGCAGAGCCTGGATTTGACGCCTGGCCCAAGCTTGTCTTGTGTGCTTTGATTCACTCTTTATCCTACGAGGCTTGCCTCTGCACATTTCATCTGCCTGCCTCTTCTCTATTCCTAGCAGAACTTCAGCGCTTCCTTGTAGCTGTTTTATTCTAGCAGCAAAGCTCTGCCTGATGCTGGGGCAAAACTGTCCAAGCCATAGCCTTGACCTCCTCTGAGCAGCCCTGTGTTCCTTTCCAACCTGGAGAAATCTTAACTTTGGGGCATTTCCTAAGCTGGGCTCAGCTCCCAGAAGTTCCAGCTGTGTTCTGCATGCACGCAATAGAAGGAACCTCAGTTTTGCTGTGATGCTGGGCCTTGGACCTGGATAGACCACAAAGGCTGGCCTCAGGAGAGCTATCTGGAAGCTATGCCCAACCAGAATGCCCTTTCTGGCAGGGTGCCAGGGCTCTCTCTTAGGTTCCCATCCACCCTGCAGTGAGAACTACATTCTGGCTCTTGCTGCAATACACACGTGTGTGAGCTGCATTTCATTCAGGCCAGAATCTGACACATGGGCAGAATTTTTGTAGCAAACATATGGCTAGGAACCCTCAGATAACACGCTCAGTGGGGACCCATCCTGAACCAAGATTTCCACTGAAAACATGTCAGCAAAGAAATGAAGTCTGGGATAGGCTCAAAAGAGCCCTTAGCCTTCATATGTAGGACTTCCAGTGTGTGTGTGTGTGTGTGTGTGTGTGTGTGTAAAAGAGTTTGCAATGCGTGCTTGACAGTGTATGTTGGAATATGTCTGAGTATGTAGCCATGTGTAAATTGCATGTCTGCTTGTGTTTTGTGCGGTGTATAAAGCCTGAGGGTGATTGTGAACCTGTGAGTGGGTAGGTGGATGGTTGCAGGGTGTGAGTATGTGTGTGGGTGTTGAGTGTGTGATGAGCATGTTTTCATAAATGCAAGTGAGTGTGTATCATCTGTGAGTGGTGAAGGGAAGGTACATGCATCAGGGTGCAGGAGCACCTGTGTGAATGGTGAGAGGGTTTATGTGACCATGTGTACCTGAGTGTGAGCTTACGTGTGTGCATGAATGGAGTGAGTGAGCATGTGGGCATGCACAGGCTTCTGCATCTCACTGAATGCTACTGGCTAAACAGACCCAGAGCTGCCTCTCCAGCTCCTGTGTGCAGAGCCTGCAGTGTTTTATGACCGAGCCTCCCAGGCACAGTTTAGATGATGGCCAAACAATGAGGTTGTTCAGCAAAAGATCCTGATAGATGGACCACAACTTCCCTATATCCCAGCCCCACAGTTGCACGGCTGATTTAGACCCTCTACTCGGCCACAGTGCTATTAGCAGCTTTACCCCAGGGCTACGTAGGCTGAGATGCCAGTGTGCACAACAGATCTGTGAATTCTGCTCCATCTCAGCTGGTGCCTCCCAGCAAACAAGGGAACAAGGTCTATATACATTCCCTCGGGTTTGGTTGCTAAAGGCTGAGACTGGGGCCTGGTCCCTCCATCACTGCTGTCTTGCTCTGTGATTTTTTTGCAACATACTGAACCATCTTAGCATGTTGCAGACAGGCTGGGCACAGCAAACAGGTCACACATTTTCCATATAGGGCATTTTTCCCATTCTGTTGACTTGATGGAGAGTTGGAAATTGAAGCTAAGGGTGAGTTTGACAGGTCCCAGTTGGAGAGTGGAAAAATGGTGGTAAGGGGCAAGTGATATGTGCCCATCACTGGGCAGTGATTGCTTCTCAAGCTGTGGTGTAGTTTATAAAGTGTGTTCACATACAGCATCCAATTTCCTTCTCACAACGATCCTGGGAAGTAATACAGCTCACATTTTAAAGGTGACAAATATGAGCCTCAGAGAGGTTAAGTGACTTGTCCAAAGTCACACGGCTGTAAACTGCTGGAGCCAGACCAGAGTTTGGGGAGATAAGCCTCTGTATTAAACGTGCGACACCTGAGGAAGGGTCCCAGCCTTAGACGCATCATGCCATCATGCTTTCCCTTCACAGATGCAAGCATACCCAAGACCTGGTCTTTTCTATCACAGTTTCCCCTTTATAATCTCTCCTTAGCCCTGGTGTTTTTGACTCCAGTTAAGGGAGAACAAATCAAGACAAAAAGTCAAGTCAGGAGCTACTGATGGAATCGCTGCTGTGGGCCTGCTCTGTGCCAGGCGTTGTAAGAGTGATAGAGGAGAGGGAAACTAAACTGTGGCCTTTGCTTATGATCGGCTCAGGAGGCTAGCCCCAAACACCTGTCACTTTCTTGCTGGGTGACAGTGGGTAAGTCATTTGTTCATTTACTCACTCACTGACAGGGCCATCTGTTACTCTGGCTCTCCAGCAGCCACCCGTCCTGCCTCTCAAAACTGTATCCCAGATTTCCTCGGGACTCGCCCTTCCCTCACCATATGGTGCACTGGGTGGCGCTTTATCCTCCATACTCTGGATAGAGTGTTTGACTCAGGCATGGCTAACAACATTGTGTTCACAAGTCAAGTCAGGAGCTACTGATGGAATCGCTGCTGTGGGCCTGCTCTGTGCCAGGCGTTGTGAGAGTGATAGAGGAGAGGGAAACTAAACTGTGGCCTTTGCTTATGATCGGCTCAGGAGGCTAGCCCCAAACACCTGTCACTTTCTCGCTGGGTGACAGTGGGTAAGTCATTTGTTCATTTACTCACTCACTGACAGGGCCATCTGTTACTTTGGCTCTCCAGCGGCCACCCGTCCTGCCTCTCAAAACTGTATCCCAGATTTCCTCGGGACTCGCCCTTCCCTCACCATATGGTGCACTGGGTGGCACTTTATCCTCCATACTCTGGATAGAGTGTTTGACTCAGGCATGGCTAACAACATTGTGTTCATGTGGCCAAGGTGCTGGCTCAAGGACGGACCACTGAGAAGTAAGGCAGAGCTAATGAGAGGTGAGGAGGATTTGGCCGCAACTGTCAGATGGGGTGGGGGGGGGGTGAGGAGGGTTCGGTGCTCACTTTCTGACTGAACACGAGGTGTGAGAGAATGGGAGCCCCAGGCACATGAGCAGTTTGAGAGCAGAGCCCGAGGAAGGGGCCAATGCGTGGTGAGGGGCAGAGTGAGGCTGCAGACAGAGCTCGAGAACTGGGGACTGAACACGAGGTGTGAGAGAATGGGAGCCCCAGGCACATGAGCAGTTTGAGAGCAGAGCCTGAGGAAGGGGCCAATGCGTGGTGAGGGGCAGAGTGAGGCTGCAGAAAGAGCTCGAGAACTGGGAACATTGTTTGAGCCTCCGAGAGCAGTTATGCCTGGAACTGGCATGTTAATTATTGTGCAGACTCAGCTGCTGCAATAGTGAAAAGGACATTGCAATGCTGTAAACAAGGTGCATTTTCCTCCCAGGCAGCAGCCCGGAGATAAGTGGTGCAGGGACACGGGACAGTTCTGCCCTCTGAATTCATGGCTTTGAGGCCCAAGACAGCTGCTCCAGAATGTGTCTTCTCCCAGTGGGAGAGAGAAAGGGAGCAGGGGAAGTTTAAAAAAACTGTTAATCAGCTTTATTGAGGTATAATCTACATCCAATAAAATTAACCTATTTGAAGTACATAGTCGCGTGATTTTTGACAAATGTATACTGTCGTGTAACCACCACTATAATCAAGATATAGAACATTTCTATCCTTTACAGTCAATCCCCTATTCCAACCCCAATCCCAAGAAACACCAGCCTGGTTTCTATCACTACAGTTTTGTGCTTTCTAGACTTTCATATAATGGGAATTATACAGTATGTATTCTTTGACTTAGCATAATACTTTTGAGATTCAGCCATGCCGTTGCATGTATTCGTTCATCATTTGTCCCTTTTTATTGCTGAGAAATATTCCATTTTATGAATAGACAATAAGTTATTTTTCCATTCATCATTTGAGTCTTTTCTAGTTCCTGGCTATTATGAATAAAGCTGCTATAATCACTTAACTACAAGTCTTTGTAGGGATACATATTTTCATTTCTCCTGGGTGAATACCTAAAAATGAAATTGCTTAGTCATAAGTTAAGTGGATATTTAGCTTTGTAGGTTCCTACCATAACATTTTTCCAAAATAGCTGTAAAGTTTTTCACTCTCATCATCAGTATATGAAAGTTCCAGTTGCTTTACATCTTTGTCAGTAGTTGGTATTTTCAGTTTTTAAGAATTATTGTTTTGTAGTAGTATCTCACTGTGGTTTTAGTTTTCATTACCCTAAAACTGATTAGATTGAACTTCTTTTCATGGGCTTATTTGCCATTCGTATGTCTTTGGTATTCAAAATTTTTTCCATATGCAAAACATAAAGTCTCATCCATACTTCATATTACATGTAAAAATTAACTCAAAATGGATCAGATGGGTTTTTGTTGCTCCAGCTCCATCTGTCAAAAAGACTATCCTGCCTCCATTGGATTTCCTTGGTACTTTTGTTGAAACTAAGTTGACCATATGTGCAAGATTTATTTCTGGACTCTTGAGTGTTCCCTTTACCTATGTATCTATTTACACACCACAATTCTCAATTAATGTGGCTTTATAGTAAGTTTTGGAATCTGATAGTGTGAGTTCTCCAGCTTTGTTCTTCCTTTGCAATATCGCTTGGTTATACTATCTCCTTTGCTTTTCCATGTAAATGTTACAAACAGCATATAAATTTCTGCAGAAATTATGCTGGTATTGTGATTGGACTAGTGTTGAATCTGTTGAACAATTTGGGAGAACTAACATCTTAATAATATTGAGTCTTCTTATCAATGAACATGGTATAGCTCTTCATTTATTTAGGTCTTTCTTGATTTTTTTCCACCAGTGTCTTGTAGTTTTCAGCATGCAGATTTTGCCCATATTTTGTTAGATTTACATTTAAATATTTAAGATTTTATGGTGCTACTATAAATGGTAATTTGCAAACTCCAATTTCCATTGTTTATTACTAGGATATAGAAATATTACTGTTTTTTGTGACCTTACTAAACTTGTTTATCAGATATAGTAGCTTTTTTTTGTAAATTCTTTGGGATTTTCTATATAATCTTCTGTGTATAGACAGTTTTACTTCTTCCTCTTCAGTGACTATTTTTCTTATTTATTCATTTGTTTATTTTGCCTCATTATACTGCATATAATCTTCAGCATTATGTTGAAATAAATTGAGAGAATGGCCATCCTTGCCCTTTCTCTAAGCTGAGACATTAAGTATATTAGCTTTTGATTTTTCATAGACACTCTTTATCAGGTTGAGGAAGGTCCCTTGAATGCCTAGTTTGGTGGACTTTTTTTTAGTAGGAATGGATGTTAAATTTTGTCAAATGTTTTCTACATCTACATACCGTGTTTCTTCATTATTCTGTTGATAAGATGAATTATATTGGTTGACTATTAAAACAATCTTGCACTTCTGGGATAAACTCCTTTTGGTCATGATATATTATCCTTTTATATATTGTTGATTAGATTTATTAATATATTGTTAAAGATTTTTGCATTGATAATGATGAGGAATATTTTCCTGTAGTTTTCTTTTCTTGTAACATCTTTGTCAGATTTTGGTATTAGGGTAATGTTGGCCTCATAGAATAAGTTAAAAAGTGTTTTCCCCTTTTGTATTTTCTGAAGAAGTTTGTGTAGAATTGGTATTTTTTTTCTTTATTAAATGTTTAGTAGAATTCAGCAGTGAAGCATCTGGGTATGGAGTTCTCTTCATGGTGAAGTTTTTAACTACAAATTCAAATTCTTTAATAGGTATAGGGATTTTCAGGATACATATTTTCTTCTGATTGGGCTTTTGTAGTTTGTGTCTTTCAAGGAATTTGTCAATTTTATCTAAGCTGTTAATCTGTTGGTATAAAGTTGTTCATAATATTTTCTAATTATGCTTTTATGTCGGGTATCTGTAGTAATGCCCTGTCTTTCATTCTTAAAATTGAGAAGTTATGTATTCACTACTTTTTTCTTGATTATTACAGCAAGAGTTTATCAATTGTATCAATCTTTTAACCAAACAGATTATGTTTTTTAAAATTTTTCTCTATTTTTTTCTGTTTTCTTTTTTATTTGTTTTGGTGCTTATCTTTTTTGTTCTTTTCCTAGTATCTTAAGGTACAGGCTTAGATAATTGATTATAGATCTTTCCTAAGATAAGCATTTTAATACAATTTTTTTCTATGCACTATTTTATATCCCACACATTTTGATATGTTATGTTTTCATTTTTATTAAGTTCAAAATAATTTCTAATATCCCTTGTGATTTCTTCTTTGGCTCATGCATTATTTACATGTGTTGTTTTATTTCCAAGTAGCTGATGTTTTATAGACATCTTTTTGTTGTTGATTTTTAGTTGAATTTCATTGTGGCCAGAGATTCCAACCCTTTTAAATTTGTTATGGATTATTTTATGGTCCAGAATATGATCTATATTTGTGAGTACTTTTTGTTCATTTTTTTTTTCCTTTTTGTCTTTTTTCGTGACCGGCAACGGATTGCAACCCTCAGTGTCACGCCCGTACCGTACCGGGACCGGCAACAGGATCGCAACCCTCGGTGTTGCGCCTGCGCCTTGCTCAGCCAGTGAATGGCCAGTCCGTATGTGGGATCCGAACCCTTGGCGGGAGCGCCGCTGCGCTCCCAAGCGGTGCACTGTAGCAGTGCGCCACCGGGCCGGCCCCTTTTTGTTCATTTGAAAGGAATGTGTATCAGCTATTGAATAAAGTGTTCAATAAATGTCAGTTAAGTCAAATTTTTGATAGTGAGGCTCGACTCTTACCGCTTTTTTATGGTTTACTTGTTCTTTCAGTTACTCAGATTGATGTGTTGGAGTCTCCAGTTGTAATCACGGATTTGTCTATTTTTCCTTTCAGTTATATCAGGTTTTGTTCCATGTATTTTGAAGCACTGCCAATAGGTACAGCACATTTAATATTGTTATATTGTCTTAATGATTGACCTTTTTATTACCCTAAATTGTCTCTTTTTGGAAGAAATATTTGGAAAATTCCTTGTTCAGAAATATTTTTCATCTGATATTAATGTAGCCATCAAGCTTTCTTTTGATTAAAGTTTCTATGGTTTTCTTTCCATCTTCTAATTTCCAACCTACCTGCATCTTTACAATTAAAGTTTTAGGCAGCATATTTCTGGGTCTTGCTTTTTTATTTGAACTGACAACTTCTGCCTTTTAATTGGAGTTTTTAGGCCATTTAAATTTAATATAGTTGTCAATGTAGTTAGATTTAAATCTGCTATTTCTTTATTTGTTTTCTATATATCCTATCTGTTCTTTATTCCCTTTTGTTCTTTTTCTGCCTGTTTTTAGATCATGTATTTTTTGATTCCATTTTACTTTCAATCTTGACTCAGCTGCTTATCTATGTTTTGTTTTGCTATAATGGTTGCTTTAAAAGTGTATGTTTACCTGTCACTGCTACCTTTATGTGATATATCACTTTGCTTGTAATATAAGAACTCTTGGGCTTTGTGCTACAGTTGTCATATATTTTAATTCTATGTGTGACATAAATCAGAAATTTACTATTACAGTTTTTGATTTAAACAGTCACTTATCTTTTAAAGTGATTTAAAAGAATAAAAAAAGGTCTTTTATATATGTCTATGTATTTACCATTTCTGGGGCTCTTCATTTCTTTATGTGGATCCAGATTTACTTCTGTTATTTTTCTTCTGCCCAAAGGACTTTTAAAAATATTTCTTGTAGTGCTCATATGCTGGTGTATTAGTCCATTTTTTGTTACTATAACAGAATACCAGAGACTGGGTAATTTATAAAGAACAGAGATTTATTTGGCTTATGATTCTGCGACAGCTGCATCTGGTGTGGACCTTGTGCTGCTTCTACTCATGGCAGAAAGTGGCAGGCAGCTGGTGGGTACAAACAGATCACATGGTGAGAGGAAGCAAGAGAGAGAGGGGCATGCCAGGGTCTTTAAACAACCAGCTCTCATGGGAACTAATAGAGTGAGATCTTAGGTCCCCTCTCCCAGGGAGAGCATTAGACCATCCATGAGGGATCTGCCTCCATGACTCAAATAGCTCCCACCACTGCCACATTGGGGGTCAGATTTCCACATGAGTTTTGGCAGGGGCAATACATCCAAACTCTATCAGCTGGTAATAATTTTTTTATGCTGTTGTATGCCTAAAAAATTTTTATTTTACCTTCACCTTTTAAAATTTAATTTTTTTAATTTAATTTTTTCAATTTACCATTATACAACATAGTTGATTTTTGTGGCCCTTTACCAATTTCTCCCCTTCCCCCTTCATTTTCTGAAAGATGTTTTCATTGGGTAGAGTGACATATTATTTCTTTCAGCATGTTAAAGGTGTTGTTTCAATGTCTTATTGCTTGCATTTTTCTGTTGAGAAGTCTGTTGTCATTCTTATCTTTGTTCCTGTGTACATAATGTCTTTTTCCCCCTGTGGCCAATTTTTAAGATTTTCCTATTTTTTACTGGTTTAAAGCAATTGGATTATTACGCACTTTGGTATAATTTTCTTTATATTTCCTGGAATTCATTGAGCTTTTTTTTTTTTCCTTTTTTTGTCTTTTTTCGTGACCGGCAACGGATTGCAACCCTCAGTGTCGCACCCGTACCAGACCGGGACCGGCAACGGGATCGCAACCCTCGGCGTTGCTCCCGCACCTCGCTCAGCCAGTGAGCGGCCGGTCTGTATGTGGGATCCGAACCCTCGGCGGGAGCGCCGCTGCACTCGCAAGTGGCGCACTGTAGCAGTGCGCCACCGGGCTGGCCCCTTGAGCTTTTTGATCTGTAGATTTTTTATCAAGT
>NW_007728493.1:168693-175821 GCF_000696425.1 Galeopterus variegatus
GTGTTGCTCCCACACCTCGCTCAGCCAGTGAGCGGCCAGTCTGTATGTGGGATCCGAACCCTCGGCGGGAGTGTTGCCGCGCTCCCAAGCGGCACACTATAGCAGTGCGCCACCGGGCTGGCCCCTTGAGCTTTTTGATCTGTAGATTTTTTATCAAGTTCAGAAAAGAGTTGGCTTTTATTTCTTCATATATTTTTGGCTCCCAAACCCCACTTGTTTTTTGGTGAGTCCAGAATGTTAGATTGTTTGCAACTGTCTCACAGCTCACTAAGCTTTATTTTTCTTCTTTTTTTAAAAAGTCTTTTTATATTTCTGTGCTTCATTTGAGATAGTTTTTATTGGTACATCTTCAAGTTCACTGATTTTTTTTCTTCTGCAGTGTCTAATTTGCTGTTAATCCTGTCCAGTTCACTTTTTATTTCAGAGGCTGTATTTTTCTCTTGTAGATGTTCCATTTAAGTCTTTTTTATATCTCTACTTCTGTTTTTATGGGTACTGTTTCTTTATATCTCTAAGCATATTTATGAGATTTATAATAGCTGTTTTAAGATTTTTCTCTGAATTTTATAATATCTTGTCATTGTGAGTCTTTTTCCACTTATTTACTTTTTTTCCCTGGTTATGAGTTATATTTACCTGTTATTTACATTGCTGATAATTTTTGACTGCCTTCTAGATGTTGGGTATATTATACTCTTGAGTGCTACATTTTGTTGTTTTCCTTTAAAGAGTTTTGAACTTTTTCTGATATAAATTTAAGTTGCTGAGGATCAGTTTGATCCTTTTGAAACTTTCTTTTAAGCTTTATATTGAAAGTCCAGAACAGAATTTATTCTAGGGCTAATTTAACTCCACAATGAAGGTTTGAGCCTTTGGAGGATTCTACCCATGATCTTTCCACTCTGGCTTTTGGGAATGTGAACCATTCCAGCTCTGTGTGAGGTCTGAGCATTTTTTTTAGCCTGCTGATTTCTGGAAGTCATTTCTCTGGCCTTGAGAAATCCCAGCCCAGGATTCGTAGATTGGTACTCAGTAAAATACTTCAAAGGACCTCTTTGCAGATCTCTGGATCTCTCTCTGAGTGCAACTTTCTCCTTTCTCTGCCCTACAGAATCTAGTTCCCTCACCTTCCCCAATCTCCATTTTATCTTCTCAACTCAGCAAGACCAGTGGGCTCTATTTTGATTGCTCCTTCCTACACTATATTATGAAAACTGCCTTCAGGCAGTCAGCAAAGGCCATTATTGTGTTGCCCTTGCTTGTTTTTCTTCTCCCAGGGATCATAGTTCCATGGTGACTGTTGTTCAATGTCTTGTAAAAGTTGTTTTATGTATCTTGTTTGTCTTTCTAGTTGTGTATGATGATAAGGAAAATTCTGTAGCAGTTAATCATTCATGGTCAGAAGCAAAAGTCCTCCAGGGTAAAAACTTATAAGGGCAAGACTCAGAAGTTGACCACCTTACTTCTATTAACATTGGATTATCAGAACTTAGTCATATAGAAACACCTAGTTAGAAGGAGGCAGCCTGAATAACAAAGTCTAGCTGAGCAGCCATGTGCCCAGTTAAATTGCATTACTTATGGAGGAAGGGAGAAATGTATGGCTGTTGTTACTCTTTGTCTCTTGAGTTATGTGCATCAGTTTGGGTTTGGGTTTTTGTCCCTCGTGATCTAGAGTTGTGACTAATAGCATTATATCAACAGACAGAGGGAAATGTATGTTCAACAGCAAGGAGACATTTAATTTTTTACTTAACCTCTTTGAAACTTAGTTTTCCTATCTGCAAAATTGGAGTATGTTATTACACATCTCTCTGGTTTGTACTTCAGTTTAGTAATTATATGAACGAGAAAGTACTTTGTAAGCTGTCTAATGCTATCTACCATAAATTATATCTATCAATCTTTCCCTAACCCCCAAGTTTAGTTTTTTGGCTTTTTTTTTTTTAACCTATTATACACTCTTAAAACACCTGGTACTGGTTCCTGTAGTTTATCTCAATTGTAATAAGTAGTCATTTGCATAATTATTTGTTTCCAGGTTGTATTTCCCAATAGAGTGAAAGATGAATAGAATACCCAGAGAGTTGCTATTCCTTTTGTTCACAGCTGTATCCGCAGCCCACCACACACTGACTGGCATTTATTGAGCTCCCAAGGAGTATTTAAGGGAATGAACAGCAACAATATGAGATGACATATCATTGTCTGACCTCTAGGGGGAACTCAAGGCTCCTCTACAGTCACTGCACCTCACCCAAATAAAGGCCAATAGAAGGTACAGATATCCACTGGGATAGAATGTTGGAAGTCTTTGGGCAGGGGGTCAGACGGGCAGCTTTCCATAAGAATGGATAAATATTAAAAGTGGTTGCCTCCCTATGGCATACTTTCTGAGGATGTGACCTCTCTTTGGCTTGCCCTAGGAGCATTTATCTCCTAGGGAGCCAGTGCACTAAGACAAACCTGGAGCTGCCTCCTGCTTGAAGGTGTGTCTGCACTGGGAAAGACTCTTGTGTTCCAGGATATGGGGAGAAAGCTTTCTTTTTCCTGGGTCCATATGAATGTTAAGACTATGAGTATGACAGTAAGATTAGGGTCCAAATATGAGATGCGAGATAATTTTAGGAGTATATCAGCTATGATTTTAGGAGTCTATTCCCTCTCTGAATTATCAATTTCTTTCTCTCTATCTCATCTAACTTATTTACAAAACTCTCCTTTGACCTCACATCTCTCTCCAGTTAGTGCTTTATTATCTACTTCCTTCTACAACAAACTTCTTGAAGGAGTGGATTCTGATTATAGCTCCATATCCTCAAAAATGTCCTTCCTTTCAACCTATACTCACCAGCATTCTGCCCCAAGCACTCAATCACAATAGCTCTTGTCAAGCTCATCAATAAAATCCAATGGTCATATGAGTGGATAAATAAAATGTGGTCTGTCTACACAATGGAATACTACTCTGCTATAAAAAAGAATAAAATACTACCATTTGCAGCAACATGGATGGACTTAAAAAAAGTTATATTAAGTGAAATAAGTTAGGCACAGAATGAGAAATACCACATGTTCTCACTTATTTGTGGGAGATAAAATAAAATAAATAAATAAATAAATAAATAAACAAACCAACAAATGGGGGAGGGGGTGCAGGGAAGAAGACACAACAATCACAGTTCCTTGCACCTGCTAAGACAAGTGAACAGACATGATGTTGATGGAAGGCAGGGGAGGAAAGAAGAATTGGTAAAGGGACATGAAAATCAACTACATTGTACATTGATAAAAAAAAAAATCCAATGGTCACTTTTTGTTTTATCTGACTTGTCCTCTCAGCAACACTTAACAGAGTTGATCCTGTCTTCTCTTTCCACGGTATCACATTCTCTTGGTTTCTCCTCTGCCTCAATAGCTTGTCATTTGTAGCCTCCTTTTATTGATTCCTCATTCTCTATGTTGCCTTTAAATGCTGGAACATCCCAGAGCTATGTCTTTTCATTTCTCTGTTTACACACTCTCTCCAGGAGACCTCATCTAGTTCTATAGATTGAAATTTTACATATATGCTGATGACTCACTCACGAATCTTTAGTGGTAGCCCTGTTCCTTCCCTGGAACTCCAGACTCCTATATCCAATTGCTTACGTATCCAAACAGATGTCTAATAAAGGCATTGCAAACTAAATATGGCCCAAATAAAACTTTTGTATTATCCCTCAAACCTCCATTTTTCTCCTCCATCTCAGCACATCCCCTAGCTGTTCACGACCCAAATCTAGGTGTTAGCCTTAACTTCTTTCTTTCACCTCCCAAATCCAACTAAAAAGCAAATTCTGCAGACTCTTCAGTTCATCTATTTCTCTCCATTTGCAGGACATCCCCACAGTTTAAGCCTCTTTTGTATCTTGCCTGGACGCTGCAAAGGTCTCACAATTGTTCTTCTCAGTAACCAAAATTAGATTTAAAAAAAATTAACAAATGAAAAATTGTATATATGTATAGTGTGCAATATGACTTTTTATATATGTACACATTGTGGAATGTCAACTTAATTCATATCCACCCCTCACAACCTTATCATTTTTTTGTGATGACATTTAAAATCTACTCTCTTAAGCAATTTTCAAGTGTGCAGTAGATTTTTTATTAACTATAGTCACCATGCCATATCTTCAGAACTTATTTTTCCTAACCAAAATGTTTTACCTTCTGCCCAACATATTTCTATTCTGTTCCCCCACCCTCTTGCCCCCAGTCCCTAGTAACCACCATTCTCTCTGCTTCTGATTTTGACTTTTTCAGATTCCATATATAAGTGAGATCATGCGGTATCTGTCTTTCTGCGTGTGGCTAATTTCACTAAGCATCTAGGTTCTTCCATGTTGTATGATGGAATACTATTGAGCCTTTTAAAAGGAGATCCTGTCATTTACAACAACATGGATGAACCTGTTGTCCCTGTTTAAAAAATTCTTCTGTGTCTTTCCCTAACATAAGAACAACCCTGGACATTGTGTCCTGGTTTCATGTGGTTTGGACCCTCCTAACCACTCTGCATCTCACATCACTCTTCTCTGCCCTTTCCCCCTGTGCTCTCACTACATTGGTCTGATTTCTGTTCCTCAAACTTGCCAAACTGGTTCCCAATCTTATCATGACAGACTCCATCTTCCTTTCTTACCTTTGTCTGAATGTCAACAATTTAGGGAGATTCACCAAATATAAATTAGCCATCTAGTTTCTACGACACCACTCTATTTCACCTCTCTGCATAGCTCCTTTTCACGATCTGATATTCATCTAGCTATTTTTTTCTGTTTCCCTCTTTCTTCCTGCTAGACTGTGAGTTTGAGAGTCAGGACATTATCTCTCTGGTTCACCGTATAACTTCAATAGTTAAAATCACTTATGGTACACCGTAAATGTTCAATAAGTACCCGTCAAGCGTATTAATGAAATTAGACCACTCATTTATTTTAGTATAGGTTGTTCAAGGCTGTCCCTACGTAAGCAAAAGAGTTCTCATAGCAACTGCTGGTCCAGCTGAACTCATCAGAAGATGACAGTGAGGCCCAGAGCCATTAATAAAGACCATGATTTTGATGACCTCTGACCACCGATTGCTTCCCTCACCAACCTACGCCAGCACTAGGTGTCTGGTGGAAGATTTGGGGCTCAGGAAAAAGATCAAACCTCATCTCAATTAACATCTGGCAGAGTCAGCAAGGATTAGAGATCCCGATTCCTCGCCATCCCACCCCAGTCTCGGACTACCTCCGCAACTGCACTCAGCTCTGTTAGAATTAGCTGCACTAATAGTGTTGGAGGTGCAGTGGATGATCAGGGAAGGAAATATTAGTCTGGCTTGCAATTTTTAGGGACTGTAGCTGAGCCATGGTAGGATTAGGCTAGATAGATACAAGAGGGAAGAATGCTGACAAAGATGTTCTAATGGGAAAAGTAGAGCGTTTCTGTGGGAGAGTGAGACGACCTCTGAAATACCTGGAAACACTGAATCAATTTTTAAAAGTTTCAGGTGTGGGATTTTGGAATATAGGTATTATTGGGCCATGCACAATACTTATTTCTTTGGACACCTTCTAAAAATCTAAAATACTTTTATTACTTAAGGAATCATATAATTTGGTAGACCCAGGAAACCCAGGATCCTATTTTATTAACCTTCTTATCCTACTACGGAACTAGAAGGTGGCCATTTGGCTTCTAAAATATTAAATAATAGAGAACTTGCTTTCATATTAGAAAGCCCATTTAAATTTTAGAAGACTTATTATTAAAAATATCTTCATTGTATGAACATAAATTGTCCTGAATTGGCTGTTTAATGGTCCTTATTTTCCTTTCCAGAGCATCACAGAGTGAGCCTAGAACTCTCTCCCACATAACAGTCTGCTATTGATTGAATTGTGTCCCCCCAAATTCATATGTTCAAGCCCTAACCCCCATTGTGACAGTATTTAGAGACAGGACCCTTCAGTAAATTATTAAGGATAAATGAGGTCTTAAGGGTGGGGTCCTAATCTGATAGAACTGGTGGTTTTGTAAGAAGAGACACTAGGGGCTTGGAAGAGACACCATGTGTGCCGAGAACGGGCCACATGAGGACACAGTGAGGTGGCCATCTGCAAGTCAGCAGAAAGAGCTCTGGAGAAACCAAACTTGTTGGCACCTTGATCTTGGACTTCCAGCCTTCAGAACTGTGAGGAAATAAATTTCTGCTGCTTAAACCACACAGTCTGTGTTGTTTCATTATGGCAGCCTGAGCTGACTAATACGTCGTCTCTGCGCACCTCAGGTAACAGTGAGAGCTCTTTGTAAACTTTCTTCAAGTGCTTCTCCTAAGAGCAGAGCTGTCCACTAGACGGAGGCCTTTCTTCAAGGGCAATGACTGGAATAGAACGTAACGCCACAGTGAAACGTGGTGGGTAACAGCCACAGCAGTAGGATCATCGCCTTACTTGTTCTATGTATACTGTTTTAAAAATAAATACAACCTAAGACTAATGTTTTGGCAACAATTGAGTAGGACTAACTTCCAAGGCAATTTAACTCACTCTCTGGTAGGTTTTGCAGTCCATTGGCTTTGTGCATTAAGTGTCTGACTTAACATTTGTCTGGGTAGATTTTATCATGTTAGATTGGCCCCATTTTTCAAGCCATCAAAATATACTCACTGTCTGCCCTAAATGCTTATTACGGGGAAATCAATGCCCTTCTTCAGAAATTTCTTAAAGATGTTGAGTGGGAAAGGGTCAAGAACAAACCTCATATTATGCATGATAATAATAACAACTTGTATCTATATAGAACTTTACAGGTTATAGAGCTTTCTTACCACTTTAGGGATCCTGGCAAAATAGGAAATGAGCTTCATGACCTTTTTAAAAAAATTGGTTATGAATGTTCATGAGATACAAAGCTGATTGTCACCTCTCATGCCCAAGATGGGAAGGTCAGATCCATATTGGCAGCATGCCCATTATCACAAATTGCATTTGTACCCTGTGTCCCCCACCCAATTATTCCCGACCTCCCTCCCTATCCCCCTTTCCCCCACTCCACTTTGTATCCCTAGGTGTGCTCTCTCCCTCTGCAAGTCCA